>NW_013952785.1:73006-74708 GCF_001266775.1 Austrofundulus limnaeus
TGTCAATATGGACCAAAATCTCTGAGGAATGCTTCCAGCACCTTGTTGAATCTATGCCACGAAGAATTGAGGCAGTTCTGAAGGCAAAAGTGGGTCCAACCCGTTACTAGCGTGGTGTACCTAATAAAGTGGCCGGTGAGTGTACATGTGAATGAACAGTGGTGGAACCAAACCCCCAACTCTCTAATTGGACAACAACTGCTCTAAGCACTCACAGCTGCAATCTGGTTTTCACTTATATCATTTACTGCGATGTTATTTTACATCCTGTTTACAATGCCAAATTTGACACAATATGACAACAAAAAGTGTTGACATCCTTGAGTGTGTGCGGTTACAGACAGTAGTTCTTAATCTACAGTGGGGGAAATAAATATTTGATCCCTTGCTGATTTTGCAAGTTTGCCCTCTTACAAGACATGAACAGTGTATAGTTTTAAGGGTAGGTTCATTTTAACAGTGACAGAAAAAAATCCATTATATAAATTATATAAATTAATTTTCATTTTGCAGAGAGAAATAAGTATTTGACCCCTCTGGCAAAGAAGATTAATACTTGGTGGCAAAACACTTGTTGACAGACATTTTTTTTGTAGTTGATGAGGTTTGCACACATCAGGAGGAATTTTGGTCCACTCTTTGCAGATCATCTCCCAATCATTAAGATTTTGAGGCTGTCACTTGGCAACTCTGATTTCAGCTCCCTCCGAAGGGTTTTGATGGGATTAAGGTCTGGAGACTGGCTAGACCACTCCATGACCTTAATGTGCTTCTTTGTTGCCTTGGCTGTATGTTTTGGGTCATTGTTGTGCTGGACGATCCAGCCACGACCCATAGTGGCAGAGGGAAGGAGGTTGTCACTCAGGATTGGCTCCATCCATTCTCCTATTGATGCAGTGAAGTAGTCCTGTGCCATTAGCAGAGAAACACCACAAAAACATAATGTTTCCACCTCCATGCTTGACAGTGGGGATGGTGTTCTTTGGGTCATAGTCAGCTTTTCTCTTCCTCCAAACATGGCGAGTTAAGTTAATGCCAAACAGTTCAATTTTTGTCTCTTCTGACCACAGCACCTTCTCCCAGTCACTCTCAGAATCATCCAGGTGTCCACTGGCAAACCTCAGATGGACGTGAACATGTGTCAGGGGAGCTTGCAGGCASTGCAGGATTTTAATCCAGTATGGCGTAATGTGTGTTAACAAGTTTGCCCCGTGTAGTTTTAGGCTGATGTCTCACCTTCCTCATGATCAAGGAAACCCCACGAGGTCAGATTGTGCATGAAGCCCCAGATCATTTTCTTTTTCTTCCATTGTCTTACTATTGCACCAACAGGTGTCTCCTTCTCACCCAGCATCTTACTGATGGTTTTGTAGCCCATTCCAGCCTTGTGCAGGTCTAYGATCTGGTCCCTGACATCTTTAGACAGCTCTTTGGTCTTGCCCATGTTGTAGACGTCAGAGTCTAACTGATTAATTGAGTCTGTGTGAGTCTTTTATACAGGTGACAATTTAAAACAGCTGTCTTTAATGATAAATGGACTGAACTTTAATGCAGGTAACATGTTGATTAGGAGTGTCTAACTGGTCTGTAGGTGCCAGAATGCTTTTTTTAGCATTAGCCCCGATGCTATCACCATATATATGTATTAGCTCAGCGCTACACATTCTCCTCTCATCACTGAGGTCCTCCATCCACATGACAG
>NW_013952785.1:75083-76230 GCF_001266775.1 Austrofundulus limnaeus
AGCTCGCTAGCAGCCTCGCACCGAGGACCTATCCACGTCATCATTTACCCAGAATGCTTTGTGTGCAAATAAAATGGCTCCGTCCGTGTTAAAATCTATTTGAAAAAATTTACAAAACTGAACATCCTACAGTATTTTTGCAGTCTTCATTTTACAGTTAAAATAAATGTTTATCAAATAAAATCTAATGTTACAACTAATCAGGGATCCCTTTAAAAAATAAGTCATCTCTGCATCTGTCGTTTAGTAAATTGTAAAACAGTATGAACCTTTWGGCAAAGAACAGGCGATTCCTTCAGCCTGATCACAAACAGGATATTTCACATTTTGTTATGATTGAATCTTACTGTGGGTGCAGTTTATAGAGGGTGCCGTCAACGCCCACTGTGATGTCTAAGTGGTCCAGTCCTCGGTTTTCACGGATCTTGTCCACAACAGCAGCCATGCCGGCTCCGCAGATCTGCGCAGCACGGAAGGACACTGTGCCACACACCTCCTTGACAATAATACTGTCGTCACAGGTGCTGTCGAGTCCCAGCTGCTGTAAGATCGCCCTGACCTGCAGCAGTGCGAGGCGATCACTGCGAAGCAAGAAGAAGCAGAACGAGAGCAAATCTGAGGTCAGCCAACAACAGTGGAAGTCACTGGATACGTCTCAGCTGTTCCCAGAGGTTAAACCAAAGCATCTCCTGTTATTCATTCTTTGGTGTGTTGTTTCACTCTGTGTTAACTTTTCAGTGACTCAAGTTGGTCCAGCTTGTGTTTTATGTTAATGTTTATTATAGAAAGGCTTTAGCAGATTTCTGTGCACTGCTTTAATTATTTTATTAATTATTTTAAATTGTGAATCAGTAATAAACTCAATCTGAGCTTGTTTGATAATCCCATATTAAATGAAAATGTTTAATGTGATATGATTTTTCTGACCCAACAAAGGCAGCCATTACTGGATGGTGATCTTGGTTCACCCTATACCAGGGGGTCTTAACCTTTTTGACCTCAGGGCCCAATTTATTGAACATAAAGTGATACGAGGTCCAGTCAGACATTACCAATGTATGGATCAAATTATAATTATTATAAATTATGGTTTAATTTTTATTGTATTTACATCATAACTAAACTATCATAACTAACATAACTAAAT
>NW_013952785.1:77031-78382 GCF_001266775.1 Austrofundulus limnaeus
GTTCTTTTGAGGCCCTCAAGGTGGCGCTCATGGCCCACAGGTTAAGAATATCTGCCCTACACAACGTATGAGAAAGTGGTTAAATCATGTCAAATTTGAAAAGCGTCCGCTCCTTTAATGTAAAAATACAGCCTATGCTCTAAGTTTATGTTAAAAWKTTTTTACGTTGCAATTTCTTRCTCAGGATGTGCTCGTGCCCAACATGCCCCTGACGTGACTCTGACTGTTGCAACACATGAACCACCACAACTCCCAACTGAGCTATGTTGGTTGTTTCCATGATTTTGTCACGGTCGCAGCACCGTGTTCTTAATAAACATTTAAAAAACTTGCAAAAGCACATTATGTAATAACACTGCAATATGTAATAATGTAATAAAATCAGGCTTTAAAATGTAATAAAGCATTAAAACTGCATCATGTAATAAATGAGGCAAAATATACTAAGAAATGTTTGAAACTATTTGCTACAGCCTATGCTGTGGTTTAGACAGTAACTTTTCAGAATTAAATATTTCTTTTTTGTCTTTCATCTAGTTTTTTTTAATAATATATTTTTTATTTAACTTGTCAAAAAGCCACTGAACCTGCAAAGATGAATAACTAATAACTGTGAAATGACTCACCTCTCTATTTGTGACAGGAACTTGGTCTCAAAGATGCCTCTGGTCTTCAGAGTCTCAGAGATTTGTCCCCGGAACAGAAAACCACGCTTGGTTAGATCGATTAAAATCTGACGGACAATTTCACCCAGGTACATTCCACTGCACATCTTCTCATATCTGAGGTGGATACAAACAAAATCAGTTTCATTTGTGAGAATTTTTACTTCATGAATTAACAATTTTCATTTGTTTAAATTAGGCATGGGCCGGATACTGGTCTCACGGTATACCTGAAGAAATTTATAGTTAGGGCCTAGTACTGATTAAATACAACACAGAGTTAGGGTTTTCTATTTTTTAATACCTTTATAATGTTTGTTATATTTCTTACAATGTGTTAATAGGGTAGATACATGTCCGAAAATAACAACACATAATTGAAGCTGTATTAACATTAGATTTGAGGGCTGTTTGTAGGAATGCCTGTGATTCAGCTGTAGGCCAGCAGGGGGCGAACTCAGGCATTGAAGATCCTGTATATATTGGTCGACTTCCTGTTTTGACTCCCAGTGTGTGGTTTCGTCGTCATCCTGAATGGCATTAAACCCCACTCCAGAATTCTGCTTTGTATGGCGTTATTTCACACAGGTGTTTTAACTAACTTCAGCCGATATTGCTACACATTCTCACTCCCGACTCGTCACATATTGACGCTTTTCCAAGGTTCCCTCCACGTCCGATTTTGA
>NW_013952785.1:80445-84333 GCF_001266775.1 Austrofundulus limnaeus
CTGTTGTTTCTCTGTGTGTAATTATATAATCTTTATGTCAAACCTTTGAATTTAAAACACAATAAAATCTCCCAACGTGATACATTACTTTATTAAAAAGACTTGTCGTGCAGTTTACACTGATTTGTCTTAACTAGTAAAGCAGTAGAAAAGCAGTTATCCTGTTAGATGTAAACTTTATCAACACAGGTAAATAAACTTTCAGCATAGCTCCTCTGTGATCTAAAAACAGCTTCCAAAGATAATTAAAGTTGAATATGGTAATAGAAAAGTTTATTTTTTGTTTTTAAATATCATGTTCAACATAAAACGTTTTAGATCTGTAATCATAATACTGTGAAACTGTGATATTTTTGCCCACGGTCATCAGACCATCATAATTTCATACCGTCCCATGCCTAGTTTAAATAAAAAATGATTAGAGTGATCAGAACTTTAGTACTTTTAAAATATAAATATATTATTTGTACTCTTGACCTTTGTTTGCCTTCATTGAGTGAGTTCTCATCCACTGCCTGATCGTAAATCGTCCTGATATCATCCAGGCAGCCATTGTCTCCAAAGGCCCCCCACTCCATATTCACACACATACGACCCTCATTTCCTGGCACAATCTCAATGTTTCTCATCTCTTCCATGTAGCAGGCGTTACTTCCTGTTCCTGTTAGGACACACAGCAACATCTRGTAAAAAGWACATTGTACAKWRTAAAGGTGCTTTWTTTGTCATCAAAAGCTGGCCACAGCACTGAAACAGCCTCACTCAGAGTTTTTAATGATCTTCTTTTAACTGTGGACTCAGGGGATGTTGCTGTTTTTAGATTTAAGTTCAGCGTTCGATACCTTASATCATGGCATCCTCACTGTGTTGGTCTTAGGSGTACAGTTCTGGCRTGGTTCAAGTCATATTTGACAGACAGGAGCTACTCTGTTCATTTAGATCACTGTTCCTCTGCCGAAGCACCTTTAAAGTATGGTGTCCCTCAGGGCTCAGTTCTGGGCCCTGTTTTGTTTTCACTAAATGCCGCCTCTTGGACACATTTTTAAAAAGTTTAAGATTTCATTCCATTTTTTGCAGATGATGTACGGATTTATATGCCTTTAATGGGGAAAAATAAGGATAATTCTTTACAGTCTCTATTAGACTGTTTAGGTGAAGTGAGATCATGGATGGACTCAAACTTTCTTCATTTGAATGATAACAAAATTCAAGTCAYTTTATTTGGAGAGAAAAATACTGGAAGTGACMCTGTATCAATCCTTRGATCTTTATCTCCATTTTACCAGACCGCTGTTAGAAATCTTGGTGTTGTCTTTGATATCCGTTTGAAACTGGATAAGCAAGTGAATTCAGTTGTCAAATCAGGYTTTTTGTTTTTACGTCTTTTAGTCAAGGTGAAGTCTTATTTTTGTTTTGAAAAAAWTATTCATGCTTTCAACAAGACACGTTTGGATTACTGTAATTCATTGTAGAAGGGCATAGATCAGTCCTCCTTACGTCATCTCCAATTGATTCAAAATGCTGCAGCCCGACTTTTAACTGGTACATGGAAACATGAGCATGTATCACCTGTGCTGGCTTCATTACACTGGTTACCTGTATCTTATAGAATTGATTTTAAGATTTTATTATTAGTTTTTAAAGTTTTAAACGGCCTTGCCAATCTATCTAAAAGATCTCCTTCATGTTCACTCTTCATCCAGAACATTGAGGTCGAACAACCAGATCCTTCTTGGTGGCATGGCGGGGAGTCGAACACCACAGCCACCTCAAATATAAATGCACAAATATTTATCCAGTGCCTCTTCCCTTAAAGTCGTATAACTTAAGATTAAATGTAATCAATAAAAAATATTTATTAAAAACGAACGTGTGTCACTCACCTGCAATCAGTCCAACTTCACAAGAGGGTTCTTCATAGGCACAAGTCATCATGGTTCCCACAGTGTCATTCACAATGGCCACCACATCCAGTTCAAACTCCTATAAGACATGTAGAAATGCACGTGTTATAAAAAAAACTCACCTGAAGTTTAAATATGACATTACTAATTAAATGCAACACATGCTTTTCATACTAATTCTTTGTTCTTGGTCAGTAAGGATCATGCTATGTTTGAAGAACAACAAATATTAGATTCATTCAGTTAAAATGTTTATTGGTGGAAGGGGTGATTCTGGTTTTACCCGTATGTGTGTTTTTGTCTAGATATCACATGAACCAGGAGATAAATTAGAATATATTTCTTCTAAAATAATTGGTTTGTACATTTGCAACTAAATAACTTGAACAGCTGAGCAACCTTAGCAAGACTCCAAATCAGTCAGSTATGATAACTGCATGATTTATTTWGATTTGATTTGTTCGGGACAGTGTGCAATTAAAATGTAATTTGATGCATTGCACCAGATTTAGCCTAAGGCTAATTTACATCTGTAGTAATTAAGTATTTAATAAATTAGTAAATAATAGTAAATGGCTTGAACTTATACTTATCAAACCGACACTATGTCTTATATGTATTAGCTCGGTGCTAGTGCGACAAAAAAGCTAAACTGAGGTCCTCCATCCATATTTTCAGTTACAGCTGAGTCATTTTTGTGTTCCCCTCTCTGTCATGTGGATGGAGGACCTCAGTGATGAGAGGAGAATGTGTAGCGCTGAGCTAATACATATATATGGTGATAGCGTTGAGACTAACGGCATGCACTGGTGCATGGCAACTCCACCTCTGTCAGTGTGCTCCAGGGCAGCTGTGGCTACAGTGTAGCTTACCATCATCAATGGGTGAATGTCTGTAAGTGTAAAGCACTTTGGGGTCTGGAGGGACTTAATAAAGTCCTATTTTCATTTTATTTAATTTACATTTAATGAAATTARTTTTTCCTTTTGTCGTATTGTAGTACTGAGTGTAGACTACTGGGAAAATTAACAAATTGTAAAGAGGGGTATTATGTATTTTCCAGGCACATACTTCAATTCTATACCACTGTCAAGTAACTTTGTATGATGGTAGTTTAGTTTTTATTTAGTTTTTTTATTCAATCAAACAAAATGTTTCAATCAAAAAAATTTTCAATAAAAAAAAAACAATTTCAACTCGCCGTCCTTTGACCGGGGGAAAGCACTCAATCTGCGGCATGGAGACCTTGGCACTTACAAGCTATAGCTGGATTTTGGTTTTCTAAGATTAAATATATTCCCCTCGCCCATCAACAAATAAAACAAACTAAAAACGAAACGTTCAGGAAATGTTAATCGCACCGCAGTGTGTGATTTGATTAAAGTTGATTAAAGTCTGAAACATGTCTGAGCAGACCCAGAAAGCTCTGCTGTCTGTTAGCAACTGTTAGCATATCTGGGGCGACCATCAGCTACAGCCTGATGTCCATGTTGCAGATCGAGTAGATCGAGTGCTCCCCCCTGGTTAAAGGACGGTGATCCGGCCCGACTGCTTGAGTTCCGCGTCCCGAGGGAGGACTCTGGATGCATATTATCAGCCATACGAATGAGTGATAAGTGCCTTCCACTAGGAGGTAGAGAAGGGACWGTCGTCACTCAATATATGGGACTGATAATGGCTAATAACGCTATTTAATGTATTGATTACATTTAAAGTGGGTGAAAAAGGAAATCGCTTCAGTCCACACTAACCAATGAGGACACATCTTACATGGTTCCTCTTTAGGCTCCGCCCCAGATGTTCATGTTCTCTGAGTTCAGAATTAATTTGAGTTTAACCACAAACTTAAAGTGTCAACCAAAAGTTTGAGATTCAGTCAAAGATTTCTGATATGTGAAAAACAAGTTTGTTTTGCAAAAAAAAAACCTTTTGACTGGTTTTTTAAATTGAAATAGCTTTTTTGTTTGGTTGAAATTACTTTTTT
>NW_013952785.1:86120-89146 GCF_001266775.1 Austrofundulus limnaeus
GGAAGGATTTGTTTAGACATGTAAAAAGACTGTTGCAGTAATCTAAACGAGAAGAAATAAAAGCGTGAACAACCATCTGACTCTCCCACTTCTGCATATCTTCACAACAATGCTTCGTGGGAAGGGTGGTCTGTTTGGCGGGAGCTTTGTGATGGTGGTTGCTCCAAGTGGCTTCCACAGGACATTCAAGGATTTCTCAAACATGCATGAATGAGTCAAAGCAGCTCTGGACGTGTTTTTGATGGGAGAATGACAGAACATGATATAAATGTCAAAAACGTTGATTTTTGCATGTAAAGATGACATTTCTTTGTAAAACCACAAAGAATAAATGTGTTGACAGAGGCATTATTATTAGGCCTGATTATTTCTTAAAAAACACACGGAGCACAATGCAGTTCACTCTCATTCTGACACAGTAAAATATGAAAGCTTTTCCAAAAAGTTGAAACATGTTGAAGCTCTGCCACCTGCAGGTGTCAGTACATGCTTTTCCAACAGTAACCACACTCTGCTGCAGTCCAGCCTGGACTGTTTTACCTGTCTGATAGGGWTACTCTGGGTTAATACTTACTGGCTCTTCAATCTAAAAGAGTAAAATCAGTTAGAAACATACAGTATGTGATATAGAATATGTTCAAATCTATAGGGCTAAAATGGTTGTTTGTTTTAAATTAATCTTTTTGAAAGGAAAGCATTTTTTTTGTTGTGACAGTTTGATTAATAACATAGTTAAAGTGCCTGTGGCATCAAACTTTTGTAATAATCATGAATGCATTTTTGGAAAGATAATATTTTATACCGCTGAGATGAACAGTTGTTGAGATATTTGAACGTGAAGTAACAGGAAGTGATGTCACAGTGYAAGGTCTGAATGTAAACAGAGACAATGGCTAACAACACAGATTGTCGAGAAGAACCTGACGTTTGTTTGGATTATTTTGTGAATCTATCAAAGAGATGAAGAGTCAGAGTTCAAATTATATTGTTTTAATAAACAAAGACCAGAGACTTTCCCATCTTAAAGAGATGTCACTTCCTGCCCTTTGATGTCACTTCCTGTTTCATTTTGGCCAAGCCAGGCTCAAAAGAAAATATGCCAGTTATGCGACAAAATAGGTAAAATCGTGTGTTTTATGCCAAGTTTCTTAAATATAAAGACGTTTACTTTGACTTTTTGTATTTGRAGGATATGCACGTCACAGACACTTTAATATAATTGAGAAGGTGTTTCTCTTGTTTGTGGTTACCTCTTTTCTCTTGATGGCTTCCCTCAGAAGCTCTACAACATCTTCACCCTCACAGTCTGTTGCCTTGAAGCCCTTTGTCCAGGTTACCAAAATACCCTGTGAAGCACACAACACTATGAAAGTACTGTTCAGACAATGGAAATTAAATAAAATTTCAAGGCTGTACAACATTTAAAAATACCAGAAATGAAGCTGGAATCCAACTGACATAAATGCCGTTGTGGCAGCGTTAGACACTTGTTGACATGTTTTCAAATGAATCTGAATCAAAGCTTTGGTAAAGTCACACAGATCTGAAATTCACAACCTGAGGCTCCTAAAACTTTCAGGAGGGAGCGAGGATTTCATGGTACTCCATGTGTTTTGTACATAACGCATGAAAAAACATACTTTATGATTATTAGAAGAATATTAACTAAACCAAACACTGTTCCTCACAAATCTACCTTTTGTAAGTGGAACCATGTTCTGTGGACATCAGTCTTYAATGATAAGCAGAAACATCATGACTAAAACAGACCATTACACACACTTCTTAAAGGAATCACAMGTTTTGCACTTTTACTTTTTCATCAGAGAATATCCCCATTAAGATGAATTTGCCTGTCTTCCAGACCCATCTCCACAAATATGGGTAGTTATATAAACAAATAGTTTTTTTCTCTGTTCGTATGTTTCCCAGTGTTTCGCTGTTCTGACAAAAATGTTAAAATACTCAATATATTCATACTTGCTGCACCTGTAGCTGCTGAGAATGTCCATAATAATGATATCAACATAGAAAACAATTTTAATTGACTAAAGATGTTTATTTGTTGTTGTTGTTTAAGTTTTTTATAATTTTGCCTATTTTTCAGACCTTATGAACCGTCTGGACCCTAAAGTTCTCTGTAATTTAATCTAAAGTTAGAAGTAAAACCCACTGTGGGTTCTCTCGCCAGTGGAACAACCATCCTGTAGAGCCGAGGCTACAGCTGAGAGTACTAATGTTTTTAAAAGCAAACTTAYGATTAATCTGATCAGTTTGACTTTCACTTAACTAAACCAATCACAAATTTGAAATCATTCWCTTAGTTTTGTACATATTTTATTTAGACTTTTTAATGGAATTATAAAATTTCTATGGAAAAWAGTATCTAAAATATATTACAATAAAAATATATTTGCAAAGTTCAAAAGTTGTTCATGCATGTAGCCTATTTGTCATGCAAAAGATGTAGTTGAAGTTGTTGGAAACAACTGATATGGGCTACACTTTGTAGCATGAACGACCGTGACCTTTTGACCACCACTGGTCATGTCTCACAACTAACTGAACTTTGTCTGGCAAAAACTGTCTTAGAGACAAAACTCTATTTTAGCTTCAAAGCATAACCTCGTCTGCAGATAATGCTGACGTGACAAGTCTGTTTTAATCTTTTGTGATTCGTTATAAAATAGAAAAAAGAAAAGATAATTTTTGATTACTGCAAACGAGAAGTGTGTGCCGACCCAGGGGAGGGTCTGATAAGGCTGTTTGTTACGGTGGGCCAAGACCAGAGTCCGATTCTGCACGGACCTATTCGTAATGACCTCCAGTGCAGATCGGCTGGACTTCAGAGGTCTAAGATGCCTCACCTCATGAGACAGTCAAATGTCTCTAACATTGGTGAGCTATTGAACTGTAACTACCATATTTATTTGTGTATAATACGATCTCATGTATAATAATATAACCCTAACCCCCTTTTTTTATCTTAAAAAGCATAAAAATTTAATCCTCAAACTACCTCCAAT
>NW_013952785.1:89521-92738 GCF_001266775.1 Austrofundulus limnaeus
TGGGGAAACTTTTTCCAGAGATACAAACTTTTTCAGAACACCGGTAGACGGCAGCCATTACAGATGAACATGTGTTTGTTGTTGTTCAAGGAGCGGCTCGGTCACACACTAATGTCATTAGTTTGTTCTCATTACTGAGCTGCAGGACTGATTTTTTACCCTTTTTTCACATCATGTCTCCTGCCTGGGTCTGTTATTATCTCACTCTGAAGCACGGAGGAGTGACAGAGGTGAGCTCGCTTCAACTGCTTTTTACGACGCGGTCTCATTTCCGGCCGGACTCAATAATTTTGCGAATGAAGCCGAAATTTCAGTTAAAATACACAAGTAAAAATATTTATCCGAGTATAGTACTACCCCCCAACATTATGGATGATTTTATGAATTTAATTTTACGCATTATACTTGAATAAATACGGTAATCAGGCATTTTATGCAAGTGTTCACAGAACAACCTGGTTAAACAGCTGAGGCGACTTAATAATCTTCTTTCTGCAGTAAAATAAAAGTTACAAAAACAATCTGGCTCAGATTCTTAACACCTTTCTAAATTTCAAAAACTTATAGGTTTTAACCTGGGTCTCTTGTCAACTGTCATTCAATTTATTCAATTTTCATTCTATAAAGTTTTAAACATTCAGGCCTTATCTTAACCTATACGTATAACATCTACAATCCTTTTCATCTTTAACCGTTTTATTAACCTTGTTATTTTAACATTTTTAGTCATGATTTAATGAAGTTGATTCTTGCTATATTTTTGTAATAAAATACCACAAAAGWCTAAGTTGGTTCCTCATCTTTGAGTAYTTTGGCCTGAGATAAGAATTCYCTRCATATTTTATGACGACTCACACCTCAGTAAATATGAGTCTGATAAAAAGAGTGAATAAATGTTGGTCAATAAAGTGACCTGGTGCYCCAACAGGTAAAAGTGTGGTGTAGGTCAGAAATAGTTAATCACCCTTTCTGTTTCTCTCCTAAAAACACACTACAACTTCCTGACTAACAAACTGTAGAAAACATTTACAAATCGCTAGGAAGAAAATCCTGAAAAMGGTATTTAGCCAAAACAGATAACTGTTTAATAAAAGTAAAAAGGGCAGATTAGGCAATTTAAATTAATCAATCAATCAGAACTTTATTTTTATAGCACTTTACAAACACCATGGCCACCAAAGTGCTGCACAGAAAAAAAAAATAAAAAACAGTAATAAAAAAGCATGCAAAAACAATCAGAACTTCAAAAACAAAACAGAAGGGAGAAAACAATAAATAGAGAGTGAAACTAGGCACTAGATGTGCTCTCTGGAGTTAAAAGCCAAACCAAAAAGATTTTTAAAAAAAAGCCAAACCAAAAAGATGGGTCTTTAAAAGAGATGTAAACTCGGTCAGTGTTCTGGCCGACCAAACAGAAAGAGGGAGACTGTTCCAAAGTTTAGGAGCCACAGCTGAGAAGCTCTGTCCACTTTATTCACCAGCCGGGTCCTGGGAACCACCAAAAGCATCTGATCCTCTGATCTTAGAGCTCTACCTGGATGATAACTGTGTAGCAGCTCAGGAAGGTAACCAGTTGCCAGACCATTTAAACATTAAAAAACCAAAAGTAAATCTTTAAAAACAATCCTAAAAGAAACAGGCAGCCAGAGAAGGGAATGCAATACAGGGGTAATGTGCTCAGATCGTTTGGTCCCCGTTAACAAACAGCAGAATTCTGAACCAACTGAAGACGTAGAGCAGAGACTGGTCAATCCCGCTGTAGAGGGAATTACAATAATCCAGTCTGGAGAAAATAAAAGCATGAATAACCCTCTCAAGGGTATGAAGTGGAAGATAAGGCTTGACTTTACTGAGGAGCCTTAAATGATAAAAACTAGACTGGACCACTGCGCTTGACGTGCTTATCAAATTTAAAATTATTGTCTAAAAGAACTCCAAGATTTTTAATAAAACGACAATCAAAATCCAAATAGCCAACAGCTCTGTGTTAAATCCTACCAGCAGGTCAGTTTTGCCAAACCCAATGACCTCTGTTTTATTTTMATTTAGACAAAGAAAGTTTAGCTCCATCCAAYGTTTAACGTCCTTTAAGCAATTCTGCAGATTCTCCACATGCTGAGGTCCACCAGATCTTAAAGGTAAATAAATCTGAATGTCATCTGCGTAAAAATGATATGACACATCGTATTTCTTAAAKATGGACCCTAGTGGGAGCAAATAAATAGAAAATAAAATTGGGCCCAGTRTGGAGCCTTGAGGTACCCCACATTTAAGAGRAGCCCCAGGAATAAAAATCTCCAATAAGAACAGAAAAACTCCTATTAGACAAGTAGGACTCAAACCATTTAAGAGCYGAGCCTTTCACCCCAACTGCTCCAAACGAGATATTAAAACTTCATGATCCACTGTGTCAAAGGCWGCAGTGAGATCTAGAAGAATTAAAACAGCAGAAGCACCAGAATCTACAGTTAAAAGCAAGTCATTACACACCCTGAGAAGAGCTGTTTCAGTGCTGTGACGTGACCTAAAACCAGACTGAAACTTCTCATAAATTCMATTCAGCTCTAAATGGTCCTGTAGCTGAAGRTAAACCACCTTCTCTAAAGCTTTTGAGAGAAAAGGCAACTTTGAAACTGGCCTAAAATTTGAAATGTTTACCACATCTGAACCAGTTTAAAAAGGTGTAAAAACATCATGCATTGCTTTGCTTAGGAAGTAAATGATGAAGRACGTACCGCATCCAGGCTGGTTTGATGACAGGGGAAGGAGAAGGTAAATCCCAGTGGAAGTCGAGCACTTTTCATCCCCATGTAGTCCAGAAAATCAGAGATGCAATGCACAATGTGGTCGAAAAGCTGAAAAGAGACATACTTATATATTTGTGGCAGTGCATTAACATAATAGGTTTTATAATGTTTCATAGTTTTATAGTAATATATTTGTTTGTTTTCTTCCTTCTAGAGACAAGGCCTTTTTGTTTGTTTAATTTGGCTAATAAACTGAAAGATGTTAACAGATAACAGATATCAATTTATGAACAAATACATCCAGAATTTAAATAACACTTCAGCAAAATCACTTTTGTTAAAGGAAAATACACTGCCTGGTCAAAATAATAAGTTGTCACCTGGATTTAACTAAGGTCTATGATGTGGGGTCTACAGGTGGTCATGTCTATGATGTGGGGTCTACAGGTGGTCAAGTCTATGATGTGGGG
>NW_013952785.1:102809-103905 GCF_001266775.1 Austrofundulus limnaeus
CACCAGAACCCATGTGAAGACTAACCACAGTGACCTTATGCCCAATAGGTGAGTTAGAAATACACACATTAGTGATGTATCAATATGTCACTTCTGGTGTGTGGTTTGTTTATTTCTCTGTATTTGGCCCTGACTAAAAAAAGTTTGGACACCCCTGGTTTAGCTGAAAAATCGGCTGAATTTGATGTGCCGTCTCTCTTAAACAGTATTTGTTATAAAAGTGTTTTTTAAGAGCGGTTTTTCTGTTTCAAGTGAAACTAATTTTAAATACATGTATATTCAGGTTTATGACAACTCTGCTTGAACTAAATACCACAGTATGCCATTAGGATTGTAAAACAGGTTTAGAAAAGTGAGAAAAAACCAAATACTGTGAGTTTATTTTCTCGGCTGCTTCGATGTTAGTCACCTGTTCCATCTGGTGTACTTCGAACAAAGGTTGGGAGCATTTTGACTGTCGCCTCCTTGTGGGTGTCCTTCTTCAGGCCTCTTTCAATTTCCGCTCTCATGCGTTTCTTCACTTCTAACAGCTGCTTTTTGCTCAGCCTGAATTCTGCCAAAGTCTGCTGGATTTGGCGTGCCTGCTCTGTTAACCGGTAYGCCACTGCTGTCACCATGGCTGCACCTTTGCTGCTGCCACTTTCAGACAGCAGGAAGCGCACATCRGAGTCTGGAACCAAACGACGAACTGTCTTGTGCAGGCGGCGAGCATACCTGTTCAAAAAAAAAAAAAAGGGAGAGATATTTATGAGCAGGATCCAGTGTAACAATTTCCATCACTGTTTTACTTTACTAATCTAATTGGATGTTAAGATTGTTTCAACGWTGTGTTTTAAAAAGATGAACAGTGTGGTTGAAATTATGTTTTTAGCAGCCTATAAATCTGAATATTTTATGAAGGCCTGAATGGTGTGAAACAGAGAAAGACCAAATTGTTTTTGACCTGATTATTATTGTCCCCTGTCACCAAGGTGGGGGACATAGAAATGCTCTCCGTCCTTAACGAAGGACATCAGCAACAGTTGGCATTGAGTTGTTACCTCCGCCAAGAGCGAGGTAATGTTTTTGGTTGTGTCTGTCTGTCTGTCTGTCTGTC
>NW_013952785.1:104502-105699 GCF_001266775.1 Austrofundulus limnaeus
CATTAACTCTTACAGGATGGAGGAAACTGGTCTTGGTGGAGGTTTGCACTCTCCCAGTGCTTCGAGTTATTTTTCTGCCAACTGAAGGATTTTTTCCACCATGTTCTAATGGACTGATCATGATGAAACTTGGCAATTACATATAAATATAAAATATGTAATGTATGCATAATATATGTAAATATGGGGAGGTGCAAACATCCAGATGTGGGTGTTACAAATTGGCTTTTTAGCGCCCTCTAAGCATCAGCCCCTCTTATGACTTAAAYATACACATRTGAAATTYGGTACATGCAGTAGGTACAYCAGTCCAGTACTGACAAAAGGTTTCTTGGCACCATATTCTAAAACCTACAGGAAGTCAGCCATTTTGAAAAAAATGAGAAACTTTGGTGATTTTTCTCAAATGTCACACCAAACGCTATCACGTCCTCAAATCTGAGCGTATCTACTTCAAATTTGGACYAAAGCTTCTTGGTGATGCTGCACAATATCAATAGCATTTTCAATACAATTCACACCAACGCCCACACCGCATTGGATTTGTCTGAATACGCTCATCTCTACTTTAAAATGCTGTTGAGGTTAACATCACTGTATATTCTAATGTTGTAAATTCAATAACTTTGCCACCTAGTAGCAGACAAACCTGATTGTGTCTGAGAAAATCTCACTAAAATCTTTCATCCTAATGGCTTCAAAACTGTCATGTAAAGTTTAGACACTTTTAAAAACCCATAAATTTTTCATGACTAGCAGCTGCCAAAGGGCGTTGCCAGAACATCATGGCAACGTGTCCCCAGAAGTGCATAACTGCTAGCAGTGGTGGGCAGCCCTAATTCAAAAGTTAGTTCCGCTAATTCTAAACCGCTAATATTTTCTTTACTTCCGCATCTGCTAAAGTACACTAAATATTTTAGTGGAAGCTAATTAGAACTGCAAAATTGGCTCACTTCACTAAAATATATATATTCCCAGTAACAACATAAACTGTTTTTGCACAACGCTGCCATCTAATGACAGAATATGGGTTGTTTTCAACCCAACTCATTATGTTGCAGTTTCAGGAAGTCATTTATACAAACAGACGTTTGATTCGTGGTGTTAATTTAAAATAAAACTTGTTGTGGACTGCAAGTTTTGCTGCTTCTTGGTCATTTATTTTTCTTATGTTTATGGCTTCAGTAAGAAAGCATA
>NW_013952785.1:106981-108395 GCF_001266775.1 Austrofundulus limnaeus
ACCTGGAGACACACTTCAGCTGAATCTTAAATCAGAACCTCAGATCAGAACCTCAGATCAGAACCACAGACAGCAGGCGCGCCGCTGGAGAAGGGCGGGGGAGGTTCCTGCAATGCGTCCCACCTCCACGCAAAGCATTGTGGGAGGTGTGGTGTCTATTCATTTTTAGTTTAGTTTAAATTGTTTATTCGTTTCATTTAAAACCAAAATTTTATACACGATAAAAACAAAAGATAAACACAACATATATACACAATATATATTATATAAATATAATTTCAGAACCGTAACGCAGAACAGTCAGAGGATAAAGCTTTGTGTTATTTTATCAATCATGCTGTCACAATACTGTGTTATGTCATGGTGTTGGACACTAACAACAAGCCCTCCCTGCTGTTCAAGAAAATAATAAATAAACTCTTTAAGGGAAAGTCTTTACTATAATGTCAGATGACATTTGGCCCCTGTTTTAAATTATTATAATCCAAACTTTCTGCTGTTCAACATAATGATGACTGGTAGATAATTGGTTATTAGCGGTACTGCATTTTAATTTTAGAAAGTGCAAATCTGCTTATGAATTATAAAAATTAGTAAAACAGCTAAAGTGCAGTTGACATATTTAGTTCCACAATTAGTGGATTTGCGCTTTAGCAGACTGGTGCCCACCACTGACTGTCATTATAACTATGTTGTAGAGCAGTGTTTTCCATCCTTTTTTGACATGTGWACCCCATAAGGCATTTTGTCACACCACAAGTTCCCCCTTAGTCAAATGTGTTGATGATTCTCCAAAAGTAGAACGTACAACTGCTTATTAAATGAAAATCTTTTTATTAAATCTTCCTGACGAACATGTCAGGCMTTGTATTCTTTTCAGTTCAAATTTAACATAAACAAAAATATGTTGCCAAGCAAATAAATAATCTAGATAAATAAATACAAAACTAGATACCGCATAGCGGTAACATAATGACCCCCGCACGCACAAATGCACCAGTACTCACAAGTCTTTATTCTGAATAAATGTCATGCTACTAGGTGCATCCCAAAATTGTAGTGGTTTGGGTGGGGGTCTTTTTTTTGTGTGTGTGTGTGTGTGTGGTGGGGGTTGTAACTGATGGATAGCCCCTCATCAGAGCTAAACAACAAAATAAATCTGAAGCTCCTATGTTTAATAGTTTTTGAGCTATAACCATTTTTGTTTGTCCAGATACCCCTTTTTCAGTTAAATTGGGGGGGTGAGCTCTACACCCTCAGCAGGGTCCTGGAGGGTGCATGGGAGTTCGCCCAACCTGTCTACATGTGTTTTGTGGACTTGGAGAAGGCCATTACAGCGCGGCCATTGCCAGTATCACTCCACCCCCTGTTAACAATACGTGTTAATTAGGTTGTCAACGATAGCAATGTGATG
>NW_013952785.1:109655-115939 GCF_001266775.1 Austrofundulus limnaeus
TAAATAAATAAATAAATAAATAAATAAATACATAAATAAACAGTACGAAAACAATATGACTCCCGCTAACGCTTCGTGTGCGGGGGTCATAATAATGCGAGTCCTAAACCATTCAAAGTAATATCTGTTGTGGTTTTGTCTGTAATACTTTAGGATCGAGTTGTTAAGATAAATTATTGATAGTCACAAATTTGCCCTGGTCTTTAAATTTTCTGTTTAGTTTTGCAGGTTGTTTGGAGGAACATATTGTAACGACCAACATTTACACAATGCAACATACTTSACGAGTCCTGATTGTGACTTATGATATATACTCACTGAGGATGCATCTTGTAGAGAGAACCGTCGATTCCCACAGTTGTGCGAAGACGAACAACTCCTTTGTTATCCTTGAGGCGTGAAAGGATAGCTCCCAGAGATGCAGAAATTAGATTAGCTGAACGGAAGGAAACGATGGTGCAAACATGCTGCACAGCCAGGCAGTCCTCATCTGACGGCTCCACACCAAGCCTCGTCAGGATCTCCATACACTTCTTTAAGCCCTCTTTAGTCCTGAAATGACAAGTGTTTATTTTCATAAATATTTCAGGGTCAGTTTTATTTATTAACCACAATTAAAATCAACAAGGCTGACCAAAGTGCTTTACAAGCTGGTTAAAAACAAACAATAACATAACAGTAAATAAATACCAGTATTCAGAAAATCAAACATAAAAATCAACAGGTATAATGAAAAGGCTAAACACAAACTTAACGTAAGCAAGTAAAGACATAAAAGAGCTCATGGAAGTCAAACTGAACTCAAATAAAAACAATGTAAAAGAAGTTATTCAGATTTTAAAACTGTACAAACTGCAGTATGGATGCAAAAACCTGATCTACTCTCCACTTAGTAAATCATGATGAAATCAATAAAGCTGCAACTTTTTTTAGCTTGGTTTTTTTCTTTTTAAATTTTAATTGAAGGTTTATCGTTGTGCATTTCCAAACAGTGGCTGATATGTGTCTCGATACACAGCTAACAATTAAATTCATCAAATACACAAGCATCAAAAATCAATACAATACGATGCAATTCACCCTGTAATCACAATGCAATTCAGCTTTTAGTCGCACAACTAAAACATGTAAACTCAATGCAATACAAGAAGATTATTAATTTAGTCACTTATTGCTATGAGACTAATTATTACTACCTAACAAAAAATACCCACCCAAACATGTTTTGTTTTAAAATGAAAACACAATTGAAGGACATTTAGTTATTTATTAAGTGAATTTTAGATGCAGTCTCGTATTTCACACTTTGTGCAGCCGTATACAGTAGTTTAAACAGTGTGTTTTATCAGTGTGTTCCTTCTGTCTGTATAAACAAAGTTGTTTACGTTCTAAKGTCTGATATAAAAGTACTACCTCCAGGGGGTGAACAGGAAGTCAGATTTACATGTGAAGAAGTTGATTCATCATTAATTATTATGCAACTTGTCCTTTAGGTCAGCCTGGGACAGACTGGGCTCCTGAGAAGAACTGTTACTGTTTTTGTTCTGACAAGAACCAAAAACATTTTTAACTCTCAGAGACTTGCTGCCGGCAGCTTTGAGTTGAGTCAGATTGGGAATAAAGTTTCTACAAGTGAATCAACTGCTATTTAATTCAGACTTCCAGTGTACTGATTACAATTTTGTTACATACTTTTATTAAAACTGACTCAATATTAATACAGAAAAAAATGAGGCCTGGTGCAAAGTTGACAAACCTGCTAACAGCAAATGTATTTCATGCTTTTCCTGAGCATTAGGTATTTTAAATCAAACAACAATTCTGCTAAACAACAAAATGTGTACCCTAAATAACTTCCACTGAAAAAGATAGAGGGTATCCGTTTTGTGTTGAAACGTAACTTCACCTTAACTTTTCTAATATTTTAAAGCGGACTCCTGTAGAAATTAAACTGCTTACAGACTCTTCATTTAATCATCAAGCAAATCTGATTTTACTGGTTCAAAAGTGTAATCCACATGCAGTGCATACTGTATACACTCCTGATCAAAAGTTGAAGACCAGTTGAAAAATCTGATTAAAAGTTTAGGACCATATCTAAAACCAAAGCAAAAATCCCCTAAAATAGAAATAAAATTTGAACAAAAGGACTCAGTAAAGAGTAGCTGAGCCATTACTGTTAATCACCTTAAAATTCATTTCAGCTTGCTTGATGCCCGGAAGCTAGAGGGAACGTTGCTCCAAGTGGTGAAGATGGTTTCACAGAGGGCCATTGTCCACTGTCTGGACCTGGTGTCCATTTTTGTAAACATCCCTCAACATCAAACCCCAAATGTTCTCAGTTGGATTTAGATCAGGGGAACATGCAGGATGGTCCAAAAGAGTGATGTTATTTCTCTGGAAGAAGGTCTTTGTCAGGTGTTGTCCTGTTGAAAACCCAGTCATTACCACACACCCGATGGTCTTCAGTCATGAGGGAGACCCCCTGAAACATCTCCACATACCAGCTGCTGTTTGCAYAACCTGAAGCTCCATTGTTTCATTSAAGGAAAATGACCCTCATATCATGATTGAAACCATGTAGAAAACTCAGGTTGGATCTCCTTGTCAGACCATTAACATTGGAAACCATCAGGACTGTCAAGGTAAAAATCTTTTCTTATCAGAGAATGGCTGCATAACAACCTAGTTGTTAGCACTGATGCCTCACAGCAAGAAGGTCCTGGGTTCGATCCCCGGTTCGGACCTGGGATGTTTCTGTGCAGATTTTACATGTTCTCCTCGTGTTTATGTGGGTCTTCTCCAGGTACTCTGGTTTCCTCCCACATTCCTCCCATGCCTTCAGGCCTCCCTTGCAATGTAGAATTTCGATCTGAATGTGATTTGCCTGGATAAATAACAGTGAATAAATACATACATTTTTTTTCTTTCTGCTCTTGGAGTAAGACACTTTTTTCCTTCTCTGCTGCCCCTCCTTATCTTTCCCTGCTTTGCTGCTTTGAGCCTTCTCTACATTTTTCATCCGAAACTAGAAATTATGGATTTTTTTATGGATTTGGTTAGCTGGTCTCTCAATAAAATTTTTGGAAAAAAGTTTATTTTTCTTCTTCCATATTGAAGGTGGGACCTCTGTTCTTCTCTGTTCTGGATTTATGTCTGGACTCCGATCACTGGATTCTACAGATTGGCTTGGTGGTCTCCTGGTGTTCTACAATACAGTGTCGGTGGCTTTTCATCTTCTGGCTGACTGACAATTGGATGGATGGCCGTATTCTATCAGCACTCTGACATTTTGTCTTGAGCGAGCTGGACCCGGTCTGCAAGTGGTTCTATTGAGGGTCGTGGGCCGGCTGTGGTCCCTGGACTTTGCTGGCCAGATGGAATTCATCTTGGAGAAAGCTGATAGTACGGCTCAGCGGAATTTGTCCACACCATTTTGCCTGATTGGATTCACCACCTTGAGATGCACCAGCAGACATTGAAGCAGATGGAAAATTGTTATCGTCTGCCTGTCTCTTTTGTTCCCAAAACAATTGATTACAGAATCTGGCTCTCCCCGACAACGACCTTGATCTGTTGATTAAATTATTCCTGGCTGGATCACATCGACAAGGCTCTGTAATGTTCAAATTTTCCCACTGTGGGACCAATAAAGTTTTATCTTATCTTATCTTATCTTATCTTATCTTATCTTATCTTATCTTATCTTACCTTATCTTACATAAGAGAATAAAACCTTCTTCCACCTTTCAATGCCCCAGGTTTGGTGCAAACTCCAAATGGGCAATTTTGTGCCGTTAAAAAAGAAGAGACTTTTGAAGACGTTTTTAGTTCTTAAAACTCATCTCTCTGTTGGAGAACAGTCTGATCACCTCCTGACTGGCTCAAATTGTCAGCAGCTGCAGTCACTCTCCTAATGAGACTCTGGGCTTTAAAAGGCAGCTGTGATGATCAGACCTTCGCTGAAACATAACCACGGTTTGGTATGAATCTCAGCCTCTCTAGAGTACTTTACTTAGAATAATCTAACTAAAGTAAGAACTCTTTGTGTCCTCAGTTTTTGTTCCCCTGTGGATTATCCTGCCTGCCTGCCTGCCTGCTCAACCTCACCTGGGACCTCTTGTGAATACTCACCTTTGGAACTCACTCACGTAAATATCATCTTGGATGCACTCACCTGGACCTTCTGGATCCTCTCCCCCTCTTCCAYGCTCCTGGACCTCTCCTCACCTGTAAGCAAACCAACCAGAAACATTCTAACTAAATAACCATCTCTATGGAAAGAAATTAATCCCTCTTCACCTCCTGTTTTCAGATCATCCCTTCTAGAACCTCCACCACTGTAAATAAATAAACACTTAACTTTGATACCTGCTCTTTGTGTTTGTTTGCCGGCTGGCTGYTCACATTCGACTCCTTTTTCTAGTTCATGACACTCTCACAGATGCCCTCTGATGGTTATGGGAATGCCGTTTGCACCAGTGGCAAGTTTAATTTGGGTTGAGGACCATTTTGAAGGACAGCCAATTGGATCCTCTGGCTCAGGGTCGGTGAAATGTTTTGGGGTCCACCACTTGACTATTTTATTTCATAAGCTTCCAGATCTTTTAAGAAGTTTAAAATGACTGTCTTACTGTGTCCAACCTCAGCAGCAGAAGCCTTGCATATGCAGCTCGACAATCTGACCGCAGTCAAAGAGAAAAAGCTATTTTGCCTTTGGAGGAGTGTGTCATGTACCTGACAGAAAATGATACTGAATCCACATTTTTGCAAAGATTTTGGCTTTGAAATCCTGTAAGTCTTAAACTTTTGATCAGCTGATGAACAGCCTATTATCAATAACAACCATTAAGCTGAAGCTTGGTRGTTGTTTACAATAAAAAAATGCTTACTCAGATTTTTTTGTCTCACTACCATTTCTTCTTTATGCATTTCGAAGCTCTACTTGAACCTTCTTACAATCCAACAGTGCAAAATATGAATTCTTGCCATTTTTCAATTGGTCTTAAATTTTTGATCAGGAGTGTACTTATTCCTAAAACTGCATTGGTTTACAGCAGCTCTTCTGACGTAGTTGCATCATGCTTTTGCATGGTTGTGAATCAGTGCAAATCGGTTGTTCTTCACATCCCTATTATTTATGTCCTTAAAGATGAAACAATTTTAGTTTATGACCTTTAAAATTATTTCAAAAACATCAAATTTAAGAAGCAATATTGCTCTTTCACCTTAAAATACAACCATTATATGAACTTACTTTTCAATGGCAGAGACATGTTTAGTCTCAATCTTTCCTTTGGTGAGTAGTTCGGGGGTTATTCGCCCCTCGAATAGCAGCCCTTCTTTAGCCATCTTGACCAGAATGAGTCGAACAAGCTCTCCCATGTACATTCCACTGGCCATCTTTTCAAACCTTATCAGAGAAACAGTGGCACATTCAGACAAACTGTAGAGTTGTTCATTCATTTAAAATGAGAAATTGCATTTTCTATTAYAATACAAGTAAATTGCATCAAACTGCAGAACAAAAGAGCTACTGTACTGTAAAACGGGATCCGGTTTGCATGTGTACATTAACTGTGTCCAACATAATTCAAAAGAGCACTTAATCCCAATGTGTTTAGGTGTACTACTTTGATTATACCAGCTGACATTCATGCTAACAGTTTGTGTTTCAGCTACAGAATTAAAAATGTGGTTTAGATGTATCAGTAATAATATGCACTGATCTACAGTTCATATCAGAAACAGATATTAACCAATTTGAAAGTTAATACATGAAAGGCATATTTATTTATTTATTTATTACAAAACCTGTTGGATTAAAGGAAAAACACATCTTACAGTTGCTTCCCYGGGTTGAGAGAACCTCTGTCAATCTCACGGTCAAACTCTGTGCGAATGTCTTCTAAGGAGCCGTCATCGCCAAAGGCACCCCACTCAGTGTTAATGCACATCCGGCCTTCATCCCCTTCCACCAAGTCAATGTGACGCAATTCTTCCATGTAGCAGGCATTTGTTCCCGTTCCTTAAATGAAGCAAAGCTGCAGTGATTTTAGTCCTTCAGGACTTTTGCTATGTGACTAGATAAACTGCATTCTTTGTTCAAAACGTCAAGGTAAGATGGTAATACAGCTGATATCTGCTAAACAAAGTTCGAAACAAAATCTACTAAATACCTGATTTAAATGATTAGTAATTTGGAGAGGAAAAATATTTAAATAATATTTAATTAATATTTAAATCTGGCGCAGGGAGATATGCTAAAATATGCAGAATTATGT
>NW_013952785.1:117851-120056 GCF_001266775.1 Austrofundulus limnaeus
CGTGGCCTAATTGCACATCACGCCACTGATGTACAATTGGCTCTAAATTCTACATATTTCAGAAAAATTTGCTCCTGATATCGCTATGGTTGATTCTAATCCACCCMACTACATTATTGCAGTCCAAATTTTGGGGGTGTGRCCTAATCACATATCACACCATTGACATGTTTGTCTATAAATTCCTCATACTTGAGCCAATCTGCACTGAATTCAATACGGTCGATCTTAATCCACCCCACTACAGGAATGCAGTCCAATTTTTGGAGGGCATGGCCTCATTAGACATCACGCCGTTGACATACGGTTGGCTCTAAATCACACAAATATGATCCGATCTGAACCTAAGTTTTTGTGCATCAGTATGGTTTTGTAGAAGTTTGACAAGATCGCTTTAGCTTCCTGTCCCTCTGTTCTTTTGTCACTCTGTCCATCTGTCCAAATGTTCACATTATGAGAATATTTAAATAATGAAGGCCTGTGATGATTCCAACAAAACTGGTAACAGTTGGTCACTACTGAACGAAGACGGGGGACATCGGTGACGATTGGTGTTGCGTTCTATCTTTTATTTTTAGATGCCTTTTTGTTATGCCAGGATTCATATTTATGATAATAAAAACTCAAATTTGTTCTGGAATTTACAAATGAGATAGAGTTAAGACAGTTTAGGTTGTTTATTTGGCAGGACCTCTATTAGTATTGAGTCACATTCATACAGAAAAAACTATTAATGTTTTGGACCTTAATATAAAACCTCAGTAAGTTAGTAAATGTTGTGAAAACCTGAAAAGGAAGCAGGCTGCAGAAATAAAAACAACAACAATCAGATCAACTCCTAATTTTTACCTATAATGATTCCCACTTCACAACGCTGATCGTCAAATCCACATGTCATCATAGTGCCAACTGTATCATTCACGACTGCCATTATATCAGCTTCATAATCCTGAAAAAAAAAACTTAATTAACTAAGCATCTGTCCCAGGATGAAGCATTTTTATTGTTATTATTACATGTGTGAACAAACCTCGAAAAAGAAAAATGAAATCTCACCCCACGTTTCTTAATTGCTTTGTTTAGGAGCTTCACAACATCCATACCCTCAACACCACTGGCTTTAAACTTCTTTGTCCATGTCACTAAGACTGCCTGAAAAAAAAACATACCAGCCTGCCTTTTATGCTTTATTGCAAATAATGTTTTTAAAGTTAGCACAGTCAATGGATCCCTAAAGCATGAAAGCATTTATCACAATTGTTTAAGATGTTTACCTCATCCAGTTTGGATTGGACACAGGGGAATGAGAATGTAAAACCCACAGGGAGCCTTTTATCCTTAATTTTTTGTTTCTCCATAAAATCTCCGAGGCAATCAGCAACATGGTCAAAGAGCTGGGGACAAGCAAAAGACATTTACATTGTTGAATACTGAACTCATAAAAAAAGTCTACGTAGTTTGAGGAAAACATTTAACATTTTTCTTTTATAATTTTAGATTTTATGCATAGTTCTTTTGAGCCATTATTATTGTAAAGAAAAATTCTTGTTAAGTCATAAGTCAAAATTTCAAGAAATCAAGTTTGGCAAGGTTTTTTGAGATGAAGAGGAACTGCAGGTTTTTGAAATACAACCCTTTTTTAAATGAACAAAAGCAAAAAAAAATTACAAATCACATGAATTCTACACTATTTCAACCAGTGGTTCTCATTGTTTTCTGTCATCACCCCCCACCATCAAKGGGACCCCCCATTGATATACATTACTGGATTGGGCGTCACGTGACCTGGGCGTACTTCGCAAGKGGGATTTTTATGCATTGAGCAAATGCTAACGCTAACCATTGAAATCAATGAGCAGAACGTAGCGCGGTGCAAACGCTTTATAAATGTACAAATGTTTCAAATACTTTGCTGTAAACTACATAGATTGTTACAACATGTTTACAAGAGCTAAAAGATTTATGTTTCACAGGTGAATATTAAGCATATTTAACCAAAATTAATTATTTTAATTGTAAAACCTGTATGCTAACAATAAACAGCTTCAATGTTTATGTTTAACCTTATTTAAAGTCCATTTAAACATGTAAATATGGACTTTATTGGATTGTTGACTAATTAGACTGCGTATAGTACGGCTGTGTCCAAAACGGCAGGACGGGTCCTCCGAAGGTCGAATTTGTCGGCTGCATACGTCACAGCGC
>NW_013952785.1:121228-122787 GCF_001266775.1 Austrofundulus limnaeus
GTGCAGAACATCAACGTTCTGTTCTCTGATTGGCCCGGCTAAAAATCTGCCAGAGAAATCATCTCAATGGAAGAAGTCCCAGACGGAGCAGAGAAGGAAACTAGAATTGAGCGGAGCTGTAGGAAGGAAAGGCAAAACTATTTAAGGCTATTAATATTTGTTATATTACTGGAGGGTAAGGTCTCCAGGTGCCGCCTTAACCCATTTGGTTTCATGCTGTCTACTGTCAGAGTTTTTAGGCAGAAACCACAAACAGGTCTTTCCTCATTTCCTGCTGTATTCACAGTAAACCCAAGGGCTATGTCGACTTTGTTGTATTTCCTGGTCGTTTTCTGTTGGCTATTGTCACTTGTTTTACTTCTCTCYGGTACTCTCTCCATTTTTCTTTTCATTGTCACAATTTTCTCCATCTCCCCTCTGTCAGCACCTCACCTCCGCTCCCCGGACTTACTGCACACCCCCAGAGGGTCACGCCCGACTATTTGAGAAATACTGGTTTTAACCAACATAATAATCCATATCTCTCCATTTTTAAGATTTAAAGAGCTAATTTAGTTCTGTGGTCACAGTCTGAGCCAAGCTCACTGCTCGAGACAGTTGCCTGTGTTTTGGTTATCGTGTTACATTGTGAGCGCCAGCTGTCTTTAATAAGTTCAGTGAAGGTCAAGGCTGGTTTTAAAGCCATTTCTTGTTACTCCCTTCCTTTCTGATGAAACCATTTTATACGAACAGACCTTTGACCTTTCTGTAAAAACATTCGAGAGTGGACTCTAACAGCAACGATTTGAGTCAACTGTCAGACAGTTTTGTGCAGTGTTTGCTGAAGAAGACCCAAACATGTAGGCATCTTAGACGGTGTCTGCAGAGTATTTTAGTTTAGTTATATACACCGTTTTAACTATATCCAGATCTTTAACCAGGATTTTCTTTATATTTACCTGTGTCCCACTCCCATGGATGATGTCATCAGGCGTGTCATAAGCTTGACTCTCCATCTGAACTGGTTGCTTCTTGTCCTGTGTCACTTTGACACGCAAGATACGGAAGTTTGAACCCCCGAGATCCAGAGCGATGAAATCTCCTTTTTCTGTCAAATTGAGAGTGCACAGAAATAATAGTTATTTTAATGTTTTGTCTTTTTTATATTCCATTTTTTTTCACCTGTTTCCAGAGGGGAAATAGTGATGCTGTTTACTGACCTTGCCTCTGAGTCAAAAACAAACAATATGCCATGAACCACTGAGCAGATTATACTGAAACTCAAAATTATTATTCAATGTAAAACTGGTTAACTTAAGGATTTAACCCTATTCAAAATGACCAACAACTTTAAAAATACAAAAAAGCATAAAAGACGGGACAACATTTAATGTCATTTTGACCAATATTGAGTTGACATTTGGTGTTCCAATAGCTTAATAGTCTGTCAAGGTTTTCAAGGAGTTTGGACCCAGAAGCAGGCTGGCCGGGCTAATATGGCAATATAGCATCAGCGCTAGCCCAAAGGCTAACAGGCTAAGCTGAGGTTGTTCTTCCATGAAGCAGCTCTGTTGTCCTCC
>NW_013952785.1:126137-129619 GCF_001266775.1 Austrofundulus limnaeus
GTTACCAACATCTGGTGAAAATTTCATGTCATTAGCACCTCTAGTAATATATTTACTGAGAAAAATGATGACGTGTTCAATACTTATTTTACCTGCTGKATTTTTGAGTAGACATGTACAACTTCTTCTATAAATTTGCAGCAGTTATGTAACATATACCATGCAGATATGTTTCTATAGCCTCTTTCAAAAGTCAAATCTGCCAAAATCGCCGCACAGACGGCCCGGCTTTATTCCCTCCCGGATCATTCATAAAATCACAGGACAAGCCGGCCAGGTCCTGCTCACATGCACGCGTTCATAAATGAACCAGCAGCACGGAACCAAAAGCGGTGTGGAGCAGAACTCAGCTGGGCTGAAGTGGACTGCATGTGTGACATAATGTCTGCTGCCTCGTATCAAACAAAACAAACTGAATTAACTTACTTCAGTGATTCTGTGGTGGTTAAATATTTTTGAACTAGCTACACAGTTGCTGTTCTGTGTCATATTTAATATTCCCTCTGTAATAAATTTGTAGATTAATCCTCCGCCGCTCATTGGCTCTGTGTCGTATCAAAAATTAAAAAAWAAAAACAGAATGAAATCAGCTCGTTATATCGAACCTGTGGCTCAATATTTTWAAAYTAACTACAMAGTTGATGTTTAGTGTCATTTTTAATATTCCACTGGTAATAAATCMGTTTTTTGGTTAAATACTAGGGTTGCTCACTGATACAGTATCATCAACTCATTATCTTTTTCTGAGCGCGGAACCGTGGTTTGCTTTTTCACAAGTACAGTGGGGTGAGAAAGTTTGGGCAGCCTTGTTAATTTTCCAGATTTGCCTTTATAAATCTTTTATTGGATAAAAAAAATCAGTAAAATA
This sequence comes from Austrofundulus limnaeus, assembly GCF_001266775.1. NCBI lineage: Eukaryota > Metazoa > Chordata > Actinopteri > Cyprinodontiformes > Rivulidae > Austrofundulus > Austrofundulus limnaeus. The sequence continues at coordinate 127,006 of NW_013952785.1, forward strand.
TATTATATAGGGGAAAAAGAGTGATATTTGGGAAGTGAAAAGAAGTTTATATGATTTGCAGAAAGTGTGCAATAATTGGTTAAACNACCAAAGGAGCACACCATTAAATTTTGGTGATGACCCTGATCTCAATGCAGATCCAGGAATTTTTTTGAATAATTCTTCACAATTACAGGATAGGGGAAATTGGCCTTGGMGGAGGTTTGCGCTCTCCGAGTCCTTCTTGTTTTGTATGGTTTTCTTCAGAGCTTTAAAATATCTTGTATGGAGAATCAGACTTAACTTGCACTAAAGGGCCTGCAACAAAACATAGTTTGTAGTTGTCTTTAATTCATCACACTTTTACTTGTGATTGTTATTTCAGCTTTTATTGTTTACTTGGCTTTTAAATKTTTGTTTTATTTAACTTTGTTTTTGGCTTCAACTTTGCCCTTTGCTTAGTTCAGTCTTTCAGTGCCCTCATGTTGTTAAACTTGAGGCTATTTATAATGTGTGAAAGGCCAGAGTTAGCCCGTGTATCTCAGCCAAGTTGTGCTGGCCACATTTRAGCTTTAGTCTGTCAAAGAGTAAATTCATAAGTGATTGCTTTATTCCTCAGAGTTTTGGCAACGGAGAAATCCTTCTGCTTGATCAAAAAACATCTACAGTACATATGACAARAATTGATTCTGTAATAGAGAAAAAATTAGGCCATTTCTGTGTGTGTTTTTTAATTATCATTCACTAAAATGATCACAGTTGAATTTGACAGGCCGTGAGGCTGTTTACACTTGGACCTCAGGGCTAAAACAGCAGGGATTTATTGAGTCCAAATCCAGAGCATAGAGAGGCTTATGTCAGGCCAGACCATTTAACACAGCAGCACTTTTTCTATAACTTATATAACTGGAAGAGAAAACATTACTGGAACACATTTTCAATAAAGACCGTATGTCACACAGCAAAGACATCATAACTTTTACTAAGCAGTAAAATAATCATTGTAMAACAAATTATGTGAATGAGACATTTAAAAAATGTTCTGCTTTTATCCTGTTTGTCTTTTTCCAAAAATGCAACTATTTATCTAATAAATATTACAAATASTGAAATAGTTCAATTTAATTTGTGGTTCCCTATCCTTTCAACTACATGCTGAACTGCAAAACCTGTGTGACATAAATTTTGCCATTTTGTCTGTCTCTGGACGCACAAAGTTTTGTTACTGCACGATTTGAGTATGCTACCTGCAACAAATAAACTCCARTTTAAAAAGGAGTATCAAACACAGAAACCACAAACCAAATAAAAGCAAAGGARGAAGAACAAAACAAAGGATGTTTGTTTTGGTGAAATATTGTAAGTTAATGTTATGTWATGGTTAATGTATCACTTAGGGGCCTTGAAGACGAGGAAATCTCAAATTTTATTTCTTTTATTTGTCATTTGAAGAGAAAGCTGACAAACTTATTCTATACAGTTATGTTGCTGCTGGTCAAAATAATTGCTGTAACAGTTGAGAATTATGTTTATTAAGATCAAATATACAGTCCCCTCCAAAAGTGTTGGAACAGCAAGTCAACTTCTCTTGTTTTTGTTGTACACTGAAGACATTTGGGTTCAAGATCAAAAGATAAGCATGAGGGAAGAGTTCTGAATGTCAGCTTTTCTTTCCTGGTATTTGCATGYAGATGTGTTAAACAATTACATATCAATGTTTGTATTACACCACAGCATTTTTAGGTGAGCAAAAGATTTGGAACAAATTATCTTAAAGTAAATAACATTTAATATTTGATGGCATAACCCTTACTTGCAATGACTGCCTCAAGCCCGTGACCCATCAACATCACTAGACTGTTATATTCTTCATTGGACACTCTGTCTACTTTTAAGATTAGACTGAAGACTTTCCTTTTTCATAAATCCTATAGTTAGACTTAGGTTTCCTGAATTAGTCTTCATTTCTGCTGCTGTAGACTTAGACTGAAGACTTTCCTTTTTCATAAATCCTATAGTTAGACTTAGGTTTCCTGAATTATTCTTCATTTCTGCTGCTATAGACTTAGACTGCTGGAGCACAAACTGAGCACATTTCCTCACTCTGCTGTTGTCTTTAGTCTCTCTTCTCTACATGTTTATTCTTATTATTTCTATCATGTTCTCTTTCCTGTCCTCCAAGCAGCCGGTCGAGGCAGATGGTCTCCTGTCCTGAGCCTGGTTCTGCTGGAGGTTTCTTCCTGATCAGCAGGGAGTTTTTCCTCTGCACCGTTTGCTCAGGATGGGAGACTGTGATGAAGTGATTCAACACAATCTGCTCTTTTTTTCTTTAGATTGTTCTTTTTTCATGTACAGTGCCCTGAGACAGCATATGTTGGGACTTGGCGCTATATGAATCCACAGTGAAACAACCTTTAGGGGTGTAATAATCCTCCTGAACAGTTGGTGGCAGTGTTTAACAGGTTGAAACATCACMAAGCTCTATCACTGAAGAAGAGTAATGACAAATAAGTGATGGTTTTCTTTATTTACAGAACATATCACATTTCACAGAGTGATGTTTTGAATTCACTCCAATCTCTAAATGGCTCACATGCATTTGACAAATATAAGATAAATATGGATTTCTTGAAAA
>NW_013952785.1:133800-135545 GCF_001266775.1 Austrofundulus limnaeus
CCTTAAATACCCTTTCTCATAACTGGAGTCACCTGTGTATGGAGGTCAAGGGTCACTGAACTCAAACCAAATCTGAGTTCCAATAATTAATTATAAAGGTTTTCAAATCAATAAAATGACAACAGTGTCCAAATTTATGCACCTGTCTAATTTAGTTTAACCAATTATTGCACACTTTCTGTAAATCAYATMAACTTCATTTCACTTCTCAAATATCACTGTGTTTGCCCCCTATATGATATAATTTACAGATTTTTTTATCCAAACAATCAAAGATTTATAAAGGTAAATCAGGACAAGGTTTTTGCACCCCACTGTAAGTCTGCCGGCTCAGTCCCGATTCTGATACTACCTCTGATTGTGGCTCAGAGGTGCATCAGAGGCTGTCTCATTTTACTCACCCTTCTGCTTCTGTGCCTCTTCTGAATGCTCGGAGGAGGACAGGATACGCATCAGTCCCAGACTGAGCTGTCTTATGAATGAGACTTATATATTTACATCTTATGTAGGGCAAGTAACAATGAATAATATATTTTATAACTATTCTCTGTGTCAAATTACAGTCAGCACATTTGCTTTGCAATGAGCCAGTTGGTTTAAATTTGCTACTGATAAAACAGCAGGTGTCCTGATGCATTTCAATAATTCAGGTAGAAAAATCAAAAAAAATTGAAGTAGGTACTTCGGACGAGTTCAGACAAGAAACCCAAACAGGACTCCAGCCAGTCACCTGGTGAAAAGGAAGACCCCCGACCAGTAGTCATTCTGTAGGTTGCAGGAGTTTCAGAAAAACTGAGATGTTTATTCTCTAAATAGTGGCTTTCGAACCCCAAAACACATTACGGCAAAGACTGGTTCACCCAAAAATGCCAGTCCTTGGCACAAACAGAGTAATACTGTGTAGGCTTTAAAGTGCCAGGAGGTCTGTGACCAGTTATAAATCAGGGAAACAAAGCAGTCACTATTTAAAAGGATGTCCCAACACAGACGAGCTACATCATCAGGCCAGGTCTGATGTTTACACTCATCTACAGGCCAGCGGTCACTCTTTCAGGGATGAAGATGTTCTCATCCTTGATAGAGAGKAAYKTTGGTTTGAGAGAGGAGTAAATTAAGCCATTTTTGTGAAGAAAAACTTTCCATTGTTAAACAGGCGTGTAGGCCTCTGTGTCCGATTGTCCACCTCTTACAATGTTGTTATTGGAAGTACGACTCATCCCTCTGTGAACAATGGAGATAATCAGGGCCCTAACGATCATTAGGCTGTCCTCTTTTGCATGTGAACAACATTTTTTTATTATCAATGTTTGTTCACCATGCTTGTTACTTGTAATTATTCGACTGCAGAAATCTCTTGGAGTAGACATAAAGTTTTTCAAAAAAGTACTCAACATTTCTTTAAACCAGCCAGTGTTTCAGCCGTAACAGTTTTACATCAGTTGTGATGGGTCAGAGTCATTGGCCTCAAAGCAAAGRCTGTTTAAGACATAGCATCATTAGTGTTTTTGGGACTGTTCGTTAAGGCTGTATGCCAGGGGTGCCCAACCTTTTTTTGGACCAAAATCTTTTGAAGTAGGCAGTTTGCTAAGATCTACTTGTTCAGTCTCAGTATCACAAAAACATTATGTTCATCTCCCTACTCCTCAGTTCTTTAAAGTAAATAAAAGAGAACATAATGTGTTGCTTAAGTTTTATTTAATTCAAAGTTTTAAAAACAAAATTATTTAATTAACCATCAACTTACC
>NW_013952785.1:137514-143566 GCF_001266775.1 Austrofundulus limnaeus
AGGTCAGCAGCACACCATCCCCACTATAAACAGTGTTGGTGCTGCACTGCTTBYCCCTCCTGAGACGCCGGATGGTGGACCAGAATCGCCTCGAAGCCGTGCGGAAGTCTTTCAGTGCCGTCCGTTTTTCAAAATCAAAGCACACAATTTAAAACTCTGTTGTTTATACTAACTATTTACAAAAAGTGTCTTACAAAAGGTGCAGATTCGCAAATCTCCAACAACTATTTTAAACATCAACAAAACCTGAACATCAAAACTAGGCAGCTGGCTCTCTGTGCAGCATGCAGGATGGTGTGCCATCTGCAGGTGCTGAAAGGCTCAGTCCCTCACTGGTCCAGACTGCTGGCTCCAGACCATTCAAAGAGCTCCACCTGGTTCACCACCTATAAGACAAAACACACACACACAGACACACACAGACGCACACAGCCACGTTAGGTAGAGAAAATAAGGACACACCAAAACTGCAAACTACATATATAATTAACACACATAAAGGTGCCAGTCAGTGCACTAGTCTGGTCTAAAAAGTAATAAAAAAAACAACACACAGACACATTGTGACAAGTCTATAGGAGACAACWTTTTATGCAAGCTATATAAAAATAAATGTATGTCTCTACCTTAGTGGGACTTCTGACACTGAGAGGAGGAGGCCAGGGTCTCATAGGTGGGCAGTATGAGGTGGTTGTGAGGTGTAAGCAGGTCTCCAGATGATCATCAGTCATTGTGGATCTGTTCTTGGACTTGATGATTTTCATGTGAGAAAAAGCAGACTCACACAGGTAGATCCAAAAAGTGCTGTCAAGTTCAAAGCACCTCTTTTGATGTTGGGATACTTCTCCTCTGACAGCAGACTCCAGAACTCTCCATCCATGCCACTTGTTGCTTTGGATTTGATCCCAATGTCATTTTGCAGAGTCAAAACCTCATTTTCAACACCAGAGCAGTCCAGCAGAAACACGGACACAAATTTGGACACAATGTCATCCATCCTCGACAACTGTACGTCTTTGATAGCAGCCATAATCTCACTTTTATTTTTAAAATCATGGAAAAACACATCTGCAGCCTCAAACGTTTCTATCATAACTTTGTCATCGCTGAAAGAACTTTTTGTGTTGAGCCAGGATGCAGCTAACCCGGTATGAGGCTATTGTAGCAGCCTTACCTTTGCTGTTGGACCGAGTGAAAATTGATGCTGTGCTGCAAGCTTGTTTTTCAGCTCCTCTGAGCTCGGTTATAAGAGGGAAATCTGTCTCGTAGTGTTTGTGCATTGTTTTGAAATGCCGTTCCACGTTATCCTTTTTGGACAAGGCAGCGCTCGTGAACTTAACTGTGAACGTGAGCCTAAAGTCTTGCGAGATCATGTTTGGAGTGCTGCTTCACAGCACCCAAAACTCACAGGACTACGTCTGTGAGAATTTACAAGACGGGGAGGACAGGGGAGCGCTTTCAGTGCTGGAACATTAAATAAACAAGGTTGCGTTCTACAAGTCTCGTGATCGATTGGCAACCAGTCGGCGATCAACCGGTAGATCGCGATCGACTGGTTGGGCACCCCTGCTGTATACCAAGATAGTTTTAGTTATAGGCAAGYGCCAAAAGATAGTGCCAAGCAAGTGTTTTTGCTTTAGTTTGTACATGGGTTTGATAATCTGTCTATTAGCAAAATATCTCATTAACYACAGGACACATTTTCACAAACCTTTCAGAATTTAATTCAAGATGACTGACAGCGAACTGATTGTAAAAGTACAAAAATGGCCATAGCTCTGCCTATTGTACAGACGACCTAAAGTTTTGTGGTGTAGTAGCTGAGACTGATCCCCAACACACTTGAGAGCTGACAGAGCGACTTATATCTTTTCTTTTAAGTTTTTCCATTAACAATGTGTAGCCAGTTTTGTGTTTCTGTTAGCAAAATATCTTATAACCACCTGGGCAGATTAGAATCAAACATTAAGGAAGTAATCACATAAATATTGTTTTTCAGTTCTAATTGTTGTTGATTATTTTTGTTCTGTGTTTTTATTGTTTTAAGTTAATTTTTCTCTCTGTGAAGCACTTTGCAATGTTTTTGCCTGTAAAAAGTGCTATATAAATAAAGTTTACTTAATGCTGGGTAATCTTGTAGAAATGATCAAAAAGAAAAAAATCAGTAGGTCTCTGGATGGTTCTTCTTTAGTGAAACATTTCGTCTCTCCTCCAAGAGACTTCTTCAGTCTGATGAGTTTCAGGTGAACTCAGCCTTATAAGCTCCGCCTCCACATGGACAATTAGGTTAGTCACATGTAAAAGAGGGTCATCGCCTAACAATAGGCTTGATTAGTTCTATTGTTCATAGAAGGTTATGTGCCCCATCACCTGACTTATTGGTTTGGATGCTGTGGTTCTTAGGTGTCGTGTCATGTGTATGTAGTGAATGCAGGCGGGGCTCAACGTCCCCTTGTTTTTGTCCTTTTTTTCCTCTGTGTTGGTTATCGTTGRGGCCCTGATTCACACCTTTTGCTCAGAAAAATTGAATAAATTATGTTTTTGCATGTAGCTCATGAGAGTAAAAATTAGTTGTTCTGGTTACTTTTCTTGTTCAGTTTGATCAAGTTGTTCAAGTTTAAGTTTGTGTTATTGGCCATAAATCGACAYCATGAGTGAGAGTTATGTCCTGGTGTGTGAAGGGTGACTCCATTGTACTTTTCTACTAACCATTGAGTAGTATTAACACAACACAACAAAGAGTTGGATAATAAMTCTGAGTGTTAAATTTACACTCTAAAATTTATGGACACCTTGTGGTGTCTGTTAACCTTTTTAACACCATAATTTCCTTTGTTAATAGAAATACACTGGTGTTACTTTTAACACTATAACACTGACACAATTTTTTTAATGTGACACCCAGTATTGTTGAATATTAAACACTGGTTTGTGTTGAATTAACAAATAATGGGTGTTAAAGTTTAACACTTTCACAAATGTTATTTTAACACCATTGAGTGTGGACACATATAGACAMTTTGTTGGTTCTGAAATAATACATTTCAGACAATACAGCGTTGGCGCTAAAGCTAACAGGCTAATSTGAGGTTGTTCTTCCATGAAGCAGCTCTGTTGTCCTCCATCCATATTTTCAGTTCCAGGCTGAGTCATTTCTACCTTCTCCTCTCTGTCAACGCTCTCTGGTTTCATTTAAAAGAGTCGATCATCAGATATTGTCCAAGATTAACCTTCAGGGTGGATATAGCTCGCTAGCAGCCTCGCACYGAGGACCTATCCAYGTCATCATTTACCCAGAATGCTTTGTGTGCAAATAAAATGGCTCCATCCGTGTTTTATATTTTTAAACTTTTAGTTTAAAAATTATAAAAACTGAGCATCCTACAGTATTTTTACAGTCTTTGTTTTACAGTTAAAATATATATATATTTATTTATTTATTAAATAAAGTCTAATGTTACAGCTAATCATGGATCCCTTTAACACTGGCATTTTTGTTGTGTACTATAATAAAACTTCAATAATTTCAATTGATGAAATAACATATTTGTTGGATGACAATAACAGTTTCTACTAAGGKAACAATTCTTATAGTTCTTTTTTGTAAAATATAAATAAAATTTGTAATTGTTTAACATGCTTTTCCCCAAACTTCAACACAAAAATGCRGTACAATCACTGAATTATATGTATGTACGCTGTATCATTCAAGAACTCTTTCGCTTTATATAGCATTGCAATATTTTTTTGCTACTTTCTTTCTKAAGTAATTAATGTGACATCTCCATGTCAGCTTCTCATAAATAACACCCAAAAATTTAATTTCACTGACTATTATTTTCAATACTACTCTGAATGGGGCTTCAACATACAGTATATTCTTCTGTTACTAAATATTATGCAATGTTTTGTCCAAATTCAACTATAACTTAGAAAAAACTAGGTTTGTATTTTTGTTTGCATGATCTGTTCAATGTTTTCATCAGAATMAGTTGACACTTGTCAACTGGCTACAGTTCAGTCACTCTGACAGATATCTGGTACTAGCTGAGAGTCAGTCACAACACATGCTCTGCATCACGTTTTGTAATATTGYATGTAATTGCATATAATGCTGTTTTCAAGGTTTGACCAAAGCAGTTAAMACTCCMTCATTTCTGAACACAAGATTAGTCTAAAACTTTGTCCTGAACAGCAGTGGATGATAAACATTACTTTAAGGAATGCTGTATCTTTAATTTTACATTGTTATCACAATAAGAAACTGTTTCTTAAATATACAGAACATCAGAAGCAGATGTTTTGATGAGTAAAACATTGTAGAAATAAGTTATAGTGTTGCACACACACATTAACTTGTCTCAGTAGAGGTGTGTGTTCATTGTGACGTCACATGCTACAAATGGTTCAGTCCCACACCAGTTTCTGTTGACCCCACCCATCATCAGTCTTTAAACTGAAACCAAGATCAGTTCCAGCTGTAATTAGTCTGATTTAATCTATTTCATTTGTTGCCTTTATAGAGAAACAGAAACAGCTGTAAAATAATGAGGGTGGGAATGAAAGCAAGGATTACAGGTGATTTTATATCATATAACTTTTCATAACTCAWGTGTAATTTGGACCCCATGGCAACCAGTGCACCGGTAACCCTGATGGTGGCGATGTACTGCACACTGCAACACATCGCCACCATCACACCACAGCCCTGCTCAAGGACATCAGTGTCAAATACCAGTAACCTTTCAGTAAACCAGTACGGGTTAAAATCCTAATTAGATTTCATTCATTACTCATCGTTTAGCTCTGAAAAGCTACAGTAGCCATCCAACTGTTCAAACCACGATAAACCTTTAAACAACTCAATGCTTTTAACGTTAACTGGTCTGTGGCTGTGGTTTGGGCTGCTGTCCAGTTCAGCTGTAAAGCTGCTTCCTCTCACCTTCTTGAGCTGATCATCCTTCAGCTCAGTAAAGTAGTAGGCCAGAAGCTGAGCCGCTATCATCTTGCCTGCACGTCCGCCAGGAGCTGTCAGCGATGAAGTGGTAGAAGAGGAGGAGGAGAAGGACGCCTGTCGTCTGTTTACCTCTGCTACACTGATCCTTTTATCCTGCAGTGAGGGAAGAAGCAGGCCTAACCTGCGCAACTGGACAGGGTTAGGAGAGAGAGGTCTGGTAAAACAAGAGTACAGCAGCAGTCCTGCCTGCTAGTCTGCTACAGGCAATACTCAGTGCCTCACACACACACACACTCCCTCACACACACACTCCCTCACACACACACTCCCTCACACACACACACACACACACACACTCACACACAGGCTTGCATTTATTCTGCCTCCCCCCTCTGAGTTGCTAACTCCCTGTTAGCTCCAGGGAGATGTTACTGCTTTGCACAGGAATGGTGGTTCTGCTAAGCCCTGCCCCCACTGGTCCTTCTGATTGGCTGATCTCAGGATGAGGCAGAGTAAAGGGAAGTAGTTCACCAGAGGAGGGGGCAGCATGAGAGTGAGGAGGGGGGAAAAGGGGGTGTGACTGTGAGCTGAAGGAGGAAACTGCATCAATATGATAACCTCCCCCCGGCCGGCATGTCTCTCTTGTTGCCATGGTACCCAGTGGAGGAAGTGCACACAGGACCAGTTAATGATGTCATAATTTGTCGTCTCACTCAGCATCAGCTGCAAACTGTCACTGGGAGGCATCTCCTCACTCCTCCTTCAGGAGGAACAGGCTGACGGTTCTTATCTCTACAGCACACACTCCACCCATGACAAACTATCTGCACATATTAGGGCCGACCGGGGACGGTTGCAACGCTTGTTACATTTGACTCTGTTCCTCAGAGATGGTTTGAATTAGACAAACCAAATTTAAAACAATAAACTAACATCTGTTTGTTAATAGTTAAAACCATTTACAGATGATTAAAGCATGTACATTCTTCACTATTTGTCTTTGAAGATGAAAAGTCAGGTGTTCCAACTGTCCCCCTTCCTGTCAGCCATGATAAAACCTCATGTGTTAGCTAAATAAGCTCATCTGGATACATG
>NW_013952785.1:143683-145000 GCF_001266775.1 Austrofundulus limnaeus
CAACAACTGTAGAAAATACATCTTAAACACTTTTATGTTTTAAACTATAAAACTGTTTTTTATTTTATCTGTTGACTTTTTCTTTCCAAGGTGGGACATCTAACTGAGCATGTACAGTGTGAGGGTCATCACTCTGTTTCTGTTTGGAGAAAAATGATGTGTTGCAACTGTCCCCGGTCTCCCTCTACTGTTGGATAACAAAACTACAAGGGCAGGAATCTCTGAGGAGCAGGGTTTATTTAACTTTTTCTGGAGCCTCTGATTATATAACATACTTTCTTCCACTGATGTTTTAACATCACAGACCAAATCTAGACGTTTCTTATGTTGATTGAGGGCACTACATTAATTTTTACACTTTTAATGCTAAATTTAGTTTGTAGCCCTATAACCTGAAATGTGATAGTGATTCTAGCTATTTTCTTCTTCCAATGACCTTCAGGTTATCAGAGCTTTACAGTTTTACAAATACATTATTTKTTCAACCTGTGGTTTGGTATTTTTGATTAGAGCTGTGGTGCGACAGACCATGGCCAACCCCCACTGTCCTGTCTGCAGCTCAGCTACGTCACCTCGCTGTGCGTGACAGGAACCACGTCTGCTGACTCAGTGACCCGCTAAGCCTCTGACGTTCCACTTTCTCTCCTCTGTGATTTGTCATGGCTTAAAGCTGCCTTCATTCATGATCCTCTACTCTGCAGCCTGTATTTTATTTGTCCACTCAGTCCCTCTCCCATCATTAACCATCGTTAGACTGAAAGCACAAGAAGAGCACGAGGCGTCTGTCCAGTCTTCCATGGTTTTCTGCACGAGAGAGGCTCAGCCGGACAGATAGGGAGAAGAGGGAGGGCGAAATATTTTTATCTGACACTGATTTCCCTTTCTGGTGTCATGGCTGCTTCAGGGTGACCTTTTCTGTGCAACATCTCATTACCTCAGCTTACAAAGTAACCAGAGGTTTATAGGAACTAAGTACATTTGCTTCGTTACAGTACTTACATAGTTTTTTTGAGGGTTTGTAATTTTACCAATTATTTTTTTAAATAGCTACTTTTAATTTTATTTCTTACATTTCTTACATTTTAAAGCTAAAAATGATATTTTTACTTCTTTACTTACAAAATTAAACATGTTTGAACTCATTATGAAAGATGTTTATGTACTTTATAAAAAATGAAGTTTTGAATTTACTCAACAAAGTCATGCCAACTGGTTCCACTAAGCCTAGTTGAGTAAACTGAGCAAAGAATATACATACAGTTTACTCAACCTGGTTTAGTGGAACCAGTTTGGTTCCGCAAATTCAACAGTTTATTT
>NW_013952785.1:147138-148428 GCF_001266775.1 Austrofundulus limnaeus
CCCCTGGGGCCAGCAGCGACAAACTCATGGGCCCCACCGGCACCTGCCATACCAAAGTAGATCCAGGAAAGGGCACAGAGGTCCGGGCCCCCAGGGCGCACCCCCTCCAGGCCAAAGCCAGACAGGGCCAGAGGCCACGAGCCCCAACAGGCTGTCACCAGGCCAGGCGGGCACACACCCCATGGGTTCTTCTTTAGTGAAACGTTTCRTCTCTCCTCCAAAAGACTTCTTCAGTCTGATGAGTTTCAAGTGAACTCAGCCTTATAAGCTCCGCCTCCACCTGGTGGACAAACAGGTTAGTCACATGCAAAAGAGGGCCATCGACTAACAATCGGCTTGATTAGCTCTATTGTTCATAGAGTAAAAGTACTTTTACTTTCCCAATTTTTGCAAACAGTTTTGTGATTTTTACTTGAGTAGTTTTCTCATCAGTGGAATTTATTTTTACCAAGGTCATTTTCTGTTCATGTAATTTTACCATTACTTAGTTATTTTTAAGTACTTTATAGACCTCTGAAAGTAACCATAGGAATACAAATCGAAAACACTACCTGTTGTTCTGTCCTCACCAAGCGTTGTTCTCTTGAACGTAGACTTAGCTATAAAGACAACTAAACACTCTCCTAATCAATCTCCAAGTAACAGGCTGGTGTGTTGAGTTGGGTAATTTAATAAGGATAAAGTGTGAAACTGATGACAAAAGCAGAAATAAAACCAATTAAAGCTCCGCGGAGCCTCAAGCGGCCCTCRCARCTAGCGCTGCTCCGGCCTATAGCCACCGCGGGGGTACCAGCACCGCCACCCGCCCGCCACCGCCGACGCTCGCTCGCCATCCTCCATGCGATCTGCATGGATGCCTTCGGCTGAGCTCCCTGGCGATGCACCAAAAATCTGGAGCAGACTGGGCCATGTAGAGAGGAGATACAGCTGTTTTATTAACCTAGGGGGCGCAGTGGAGTCAAATCACAATTAAACTCTATTGGGCTCCTTAGATCTTCACAAGTAGCACTCATACAAAGTCTGGTGCAAATTGGATTATGCGTTTTTGAATAAAAGACGATCGTATGCATATGGCGAGGGACGGCCATTTCGCCATGCCCCCACTGGTCAGTAGAGTTCATCACGGCAGAGTTCATCATCATTTCATTTCATGTCAGTCTGCACAGGATGAAACCTATGTGAATTAGAGAGTAAAACTAAGACATACATTTGAAAAAACTGTCGGAAGTGGGCGGGGCTAAGGTGATGTCATCAATCGACCACCCAACTGAGATGAGGGCTGGTCTATGA
>NW_013952785.1:154417-157584 GCF_001266775.1 Austrofundulus limnaeus
TGAGTTTGTATGTAATGTATGAATATAATATACAAGTTTCACTTTTTAAATGGAATTACTGAAATAAATCTACTTTTTCATGATATTCTAATTTTATGACCAGCACCTGTAAATAACTCTTCCAAAACAAATAATAATACCTCCATGTTGCCTAAATGATAACAAACAATATTACTTACAGATGATTCTGTTTTAGAACTTGTAAAGCGATAGATGGCAAAAGATAGCATATGGTGATGGATGGATAGCACATGGCAAACTCTTACTGTTTAGCCCTTGTAAGAGAAATTGCACATTAAACCACCAGGGGGTGCCAAACTGCAGAACAGAAAAAACTCCAAAATGGAAAAATACTAGCCTGGTTTAAACCAGACTCTGTCCTTCACTTTGCTTCGTAGAAGGGTCTGGACTTGATGCATAGAGAATTGATTTCTTGCAGGAGGTGTGGCCTCTRCTGAAGTTTAAAATGATCGGATCAGTTGGCCGCGACGTATGTCGCTGTGATGGAGGCTAAGCTAAGAAGCTAACCGGAAATCGCGTGTGCTGTAAACAACCCTACTGAGAGGAGAAATATACGGAGCTGAACGAGACGACTGTAAATGAGAGCTGCTGCTTTGTCAGATAMATTTATTTTAATTTGAAGTCTTATCAACACAGACTGGCTTCATTCACTTCCTCCACTGCTGTATGCTAAAATAACTAGCAGACATTGCACAGAACATCGATGTCATTCAAAACTCCTCCTTCTGTTTGCTGATTGGCTCAGGTAAAATAAACTACAAGCAGACACTGCGCAGAAAATTGATGTTCTGTTCTCTGATTGGCCCGGCTAAAAATCTGCCAGCAAAATCCATCCCAATGGGAGAAGTCCCAGACGGAGCAGTGAAGGGAAACTAGAATTGAGCGGAGCTGCGTAGGAAGGCAAGGGCCAGGCTAGAAAAATACCTAAATACACCACACTCCCCACCTGGCATCTCTAGCATGTCAAACTACACATCACTTGACTAAGTTCCTTTGCAACAGAAGTATAACTTCAGACACTTTGATGACTTTCACCTCAAATTTTCTGACTTTTCCATCATCACTAGAAAAAGTTCTTGTGACAAGTCCTGCAGGCCAGTCATTTCTCTTCACTGTGTCGTCTTTCATCAGAACTACGTCTCCATCCTTAAGATTAGGTCTTTCCGTTCTCCATTTCTTTTGACTTTGGAGACTGCTGAGGTATTTCCTCCATCTGTCCCAGAACGTGTTGGCTAAACTTTGAACCCGTCGCCACTGACGTCTGAAGAGATCACCAGTTTCAAAGTTACCAGGAGGAACTGAGGGTAAACCAGTCTTCTGGGTCAGCAGCATAGCAGGAGTGAGGATGAGAGACTCATCTGGATCTGTAGACACTGAGGTAAGTGGCCTAGAGTTGACAATTGCAGTTACCTTTGCCATAAATGTTGTCAGAACCTCGTGTAAGCTGAGCAGACCCAAGCTTGCGTAACATTGCATCAAGGATGCGACGAGTGACTCAGATCATCCTCTCCCAGATTCCTCCCATSTGTGATGAATGGGGAGGGCTAAATATCTATACACAACCCTGATCATAGAGGTAGCTGGACACCTCCTTGTTGTTGCAGCCTTTAGAGCTGATCTCAAGTTCTCGGCAGGCTCCAACAAAACTAGGTCCACAGTCAGACCTTAGCTGTTGGACAAGCCCTCTACAGCAAAGAAGCATCTTAGAGCATTAATGAAGCTGGATTAATTAATCGATTCAATAACTTCGATATGTATGGCACGCGTACTCATACATGTGAAGATGACTGCCCAATGCTTGCTGTTGGCCAGACCTCCACGCGTTCTTCTTGAGGCAACACACCATGGTCCGAACACATCCAATCCAACAAAGGTGAATGGAGGATCTGTACTCAAGCGCTCAGCAGGCAGGTCTGCCATTATCTGTTCCTCTTGCTTCCTGCACAGTCTCCGACATGTCACACAGTTGTAAATCAAACTGCTGATAGTCCGTCTTCCTCCAGCTATCCAAAACCCAGCACTCCTCAAAGCTGCTTTCGTGAAATGTTGTCCTTGATGGCAGACCTGCTCGTGGTAGTGTCTGATGAGCAAGGTGGTAACATGATGTTTACCAGGCATGACAATTGGCTGAGCTTCATCTACCATGAGCTTTGACTTCTTCAGACGTCCCCCAACACGTAAAAGGCCTTCAGGATCAATGAAAGGACAGAGTTTATTGAGAGCACATTGTTTAGGAACCTGTTCTCCTTTCTGGATGCAGTGGATTTCTTCCAAATACACCTGGCTTTGGACAGCATGCAAAATTGTGACCTTTGTATGGTGTAATTGTTCTGAACTGAAGAGCAGCTTGCAATTGTGCCAACCATGACAAAGACCTTCCTTTGCTGTCTTTGTAAAGGAGTGAACAATGTGACAGAGTCTGGCAACAGCTCTGGAGAGTGACTTCCAACTCGAAAAACGCACAAAGCGTTCACTGCCCAGCTGAAGTGACAAAGTTGTGGCACAGGTCCTTATCTCTGGACGTAGTTCCACGTCTGCTTCAGGTTTAACTAGACTGAAAACTTCTGGATGTATGTGACACTGTTGCTTGTCCACAAGAAAGGTTGGTCCAGACAACCAAGAAAAAGTAGCAAGCTGTTTAGCTGGAGTGGCTCTAGTCACCTGATCAGCTGGGTTGACATCAGAAGGAACATAGTTCCATTGGCCTTTGCTGGTTGAACATCTGATTCTTTGTATTCTGTTATGAA
Organism: Austrofundulus limnaeus; assembly: GCF_001266775.1. NCBI lineage: Eukaryota > Metazoa > Chordata > Actinopteri > Cyprinodontiformes > Rivulidae > Austrofundulus > Austrofundulus limnaeus. The sequence goes on from NW_013952785.1 coordinate 157,186, forward strand.
CATAACACAGAACCACCTGGACTCATTAAATTTACTGTATATCTAAGTTCGACTTTGCTGTCTGAAAAAAGCTTGATGTCGTCAAACTGAATATCTAACTCTGCAGACATGGCTTCTGACAATTATACAGCAAGAATGGTAGCACTGAGCTCTAGCCTTGGAATGGTGATGTCAGGCTTGGGTGCCAACTTTGTCTTCCCAAACAGGAATCCGACTACACTGTGTCCTGTAGCATCTGTGACTTTCAGATATAGCGGGTAAAATAAGTATTGAACACGTCACCATTTTTCTCAGTAAATATATTACTAGAGGTGCTAATGACATGAAATTTTCCTGGTTGCTGTGGTTGGCCCGCTGGCTGGGGTGGCTGCCGGGGCCTGGGGGGTGGTCGGTTGGGGG
>NW_013952785.1:158794-164718 GCF_001266775.1 Austrofundulus limnaeus
ATATTGATATATAATATAATGTGTATTGTTTATTTAGTAAATTCCAGTAGTTTAGAAATGTTGATATTTTTGTAAAATTTAAAAGAATTTGCTATCAGCAAATTTTTTTGTTACTACACCCAAAAATCATTTTTTCCAATGTACAAAGACAACGTCTCGGCTGGTAAGATTATTTTAGTCATTCTCACAGACACACATTACTGATAGTAGTATAAGTAACAAATCCTAACACATACACAGCAAAAATGCCAGTGTTAATTTAACACCCACAGTGTTAATTTTAACACCGACAAAGTGTCTATATGTGTCCACACTTGCTGGTGCTAAAATAACATTTGTGAAAGTGTTAAATTTTAACACTCATTTCTTTGTTAATTTAACACCAACCAGTGTTTTAATATTCAACAATTCTTGGTGTCACATTAACATAAAAATAGTGTTTGTGTTAAAATATGGTGTTAAAAGTAACACCGTCCAGTGTTAAATATTCAGCAATACGGGGTGTCATTTTAACATTTCAACAGTGTTAAAATGGTGTTGAAAGTAACACCCGTGTATTATTATTTTTATTAACGAAGGAAATTGTGGTGTTTGTAAAATTAACAGACTCCACAAGGTTTTAACACACCATCAAATTGAGAGTGTAAATTCAACACTCAGAGTTAATATCAACTCTCAGTAGTTAGTAGAAAAGTATAATGGAGTCACCCTTCTTCACACACCAGGAAGTACCTCTCACTCATGGTGTTGATTTTTGGCCAAAAACATGAACCCAAAGTTGAACAACTTGATCAAACTGAACAAGAAAACTAACCAGAACAATTAATTTTTACTCTCATGAGTGTCTTTAACAGTCATAAACATACAAAAACGTCATTTCTGCAAGATTTCTCAGCAAGGAATGCTGGGTAAATGCTGGTCTGTCTGACATGAGGTGGAAGAGGGCGGAGCTTTTCCAGAATGCTTCTTTCAACACTTCATGGTGTCATATAACAACACTGTTTAGTTATATAAAAGACAACTGTGGGCGGAGCTTATTTAACACTGTCCAGTGTTGAGACAACACTGAGGAAACCAACACTGTGAATTAACACCAACACTGGGTGTGAGTGTACTCAGAAAGTGTTAAAATAACACTAGAGGGTGTTAAATCAACACCCAAAAGGTTAACACTGAAATTTTAACACTCCTGTGTTTGCTGTGTAGACCAAACAAGGATGTGAACAAAACAAGGTGAGTTGCTTTTCAGCTTACCTGCAGATGACAACTGTATTTGTTTACTTAGTTGCTGCTGATAGACAGCAGGAGTCACAGGCAGGGTGCGCGCGGGGGTGGGGGTGCTCTGTGATGAAGAAGCTGGCTTGGAGACACAGCCCAGAGGAGGAGCTAGTCCCAAAAGGTGGTTCTAGTCCCAACCGGTCATTTTTCTCCCCTGCCCGGCTGCCTCAGGACACCACAAGGTTTCTCAAACATGCATGAATGAGTCACAGCAAGACTCTGGGCATGTTTTTGATGAGAGGATAACATTATAACAGGATATAAAACCCAAAAAAGTTGATTTTACATGATATAGCCCCTTTAAGTAGTAGCTTTTTATTGTTTGCAAAGATTACTTTGCTCTGGTAATCATCTTGAATAAAGTTGACACCAAAAGTTAATCATTTGTAGATGTCATTGATTGCTTTCTGAAAGTTGTTTTTAAAAACCCATCCTCTGGTTCATGAGATATTTTATTTTAACTTCAGACAGACACCGGCAAAAATATTATCAATGGTGACAGACAATAGTTATTTGATTTCAGAACGCTGTACATCTCAGTTGACAACAGTTTTGATATGCTAACATTAGGGCGAGTTGAATTTCTAGTCTCAATGGAATGCTCTCTAACACAAAAAAGAGCAGTCACCACGTTTTGTAAAATAATATTTATTTCTTCCAATTTTGCTGATAAAAGCCCAGCTGCATTCAGAAAATAAAAACGCACCAATAGAAGATAAAATGCTGGCTTCATTTCTATGCTAATTCATCATGTCATTTGGAGGCTGAAGCTTTACCGGGGATGACTAGTCACATGGGAACCTGCACCATCTATTGTCATGGCAACCAAAGGTCAGCACAAGGGGTTCAACGTTCTTCAGGCTTTTTCTGTCCTCGGTAAGGAGCAGACAGCTGATTGCAGCTGGACTTTGCCGGTGGCAAAGATAATGAAGCAGGCTGAAGTGGAGCTGAGCTCCAGCTGTGTGTGAGCAGAAGTACAGGTCAGTCATGGTGATGGGATGTCGGCCCTAAATGACTGAGGAAGCAGTTAAGATGTACGTGCAAGATAGAAATACCTGTAAACTGACGAAAATCAGGTTGTTTTAACTGCTATTAAATGACTCAGGCTTTGTCTATAAATAAACTTTTTTTTATTGTTTCTCATCTTGTGTCCATATGGAAACAACATTTCTGGTGGCCCTAAAGATGCTTTTAAAAGTAGTTTCCTGAGAGAAAAAAATCTTAAAACTTTGTAATTTCATGTGAAAAGCCAGAATTAGGGTTGAGCTTAATCGTATTGTGTGCAATTAATCGTCATAAAAAACACTAATCGAATTTTTTTGCTCTTGACGATTAATACGATTAATGCCACCAGGCAGAGTCCACTCGATGCTCCTCTACACTTCAATATGATGAACATTAAAAAAAGTTCTGTAATTTATCTACCACCACAATTATAAATTTGATGTGTAGCCTGAAGTCTGTAAATTTGACACAATTTGGAACACATTTTATGAAGAGCAAATCTTTCCCACTAAATTGTTCATGTGACTAGGACAAAAGGGTGTCCAGGGACTCCAGGGGATTAATCGTCAAATTAATCGTTATCGGCTAAATACCACAATTAATTGTGTTTTCTTTTTGCCAATATTGCCCAACCCTGGCCTAGCCTGAATACAACCATTTGAAATCTACGATGTCATGTCATGACCAACCCATGACCCTGAGCATGACAGATAATAGACAGCAACAACAATACTGACATATGCTTGTATTTCTGCTGCTGAGGTGATTATTTTCAACTACAGCAAAACTATATGTACCATAGGCTGATGTGTATTGTCTTTACTAAATATTGATTATCTCCACATATTTAGTTGTAAAGTAACAAAGTAAAAATTCTTGAATATCAACCCATCCTTCCTCGAACATGTCTGCATTACAACAGTAGGTCAGACTGATCTTAAAATTTAACTGGTCACCATAGCAAATAAACATTTTTGGGTGTCCAAGTTTAGAACCGCAGATCTCAAAGAAGTCTCCCATCAGAAGAATGTTCTTGCTAAAGAGCACAAATGGAGTGTTGCAGAAAACGTCCTCAAGCCCAACAAACTTGTTTTTAAAACATGGAATGCCATTCGAACAGTCCCCTCCAAAAGTATTGGAACAGCAAGTCAAATTTCCTTGTTTTTGTTGTACACTGAAGACATTTGAGTTTAAAGGTCCTGTCACACTAGACAACTTATGCCAACTTATGAACATTTTAAAGACATCTACATTGAAGTTGGAATTGAAAAAATCAACAGGAAGCTTCTTTTCAGCATGTAAATAATGTAATTCTAACAAAACAAATATATAACTTTAATTAGCAATTTAGACATAAAAAATGTTTCATAAGTTGGCATAAGTTGTCTAGTGTGACAGGGAAGAGCATGAAACAAGATTTCAGAATCTCAGCTTTTATTTCCTTATACTATACGCTATGGTCCAGCTCTGAAAAAAGATGTACTGTATTCACATACACTTACATGGGCAAAGGTTTTTTTAATCTTTTGCTTTCAGCAGAAGTCAATAATAAATTTGAAGTCTCATGATTTAAAAAGTAGAATCAAAGTTTAGGGTCATTTCACAAAAATATAACTGTTAACCGTGAATATACCCACTACAAGAATTAAGCTGGATCAGGAGTAGACCTGGCATCGCAGGATCTCAGACACAGCCTCTACCCCAGCTATAAAAAAAGAGATGGGTGTATCTGACTAATACGCTCAGCATAATTATATTTGATTGTGATGTCGCAAGTGATTATTGATTTCTTCCCCCTCTAGTTTTCAGTGATTTGCTGTTTGCTTCTCTGCATTTGCACACTAACTTTTATTCTAATCAATGATAGGTACATCTGATTCCCAGCAGGTTTCTGATTCATACCTGATTGTTTGCTTTGCATTTGTTATTGCACTGCAACACAAGATATCTGTCAAATCTGACATGTTTTATTGCTGAATTTAATGTTTCCAAAGTGTTTGCAGCCAATTCGTTTTGTTGTTCTTGTCTATATGATTTGATGATGATGATGATGATGACAGCAGGCTGAGGCCAAGTAAAGAAAAGTCAATGGACTTTAAAAGCATTAAGACAAATCCTTGAACTACATTGACAAGTGCTTTTCAAAGCCACATAAAGCAATAAAATATGTTTAAATAATTTTAAATGAATTTCAATGCTATTGCCTGAAACAGACTTACACTTATGGCCTTTTTGCACTGTAACGCTCGGGCCAGGGTTCATCCGTGGTCTGCGTGTTTGCATTAGCCTTTATGGAGCAATTCCAGCCTGATGTCTGGAATCCTTCGATCTGTGATTCTATTATTTCCTGAAATCATAACTTTCCAACTTTCTAAAAAGTCCAAATTATTGATTGACTTCTGTTCTGGTTTAGATCGTTGTTTCTTGTAAATTATATATTTTCTAGTATGTATATGATTGTTGAATGAAATAAACATATTAATTTATTGTAAAAAAATAATACAAAAGATTTGTGTCGGATCCAATTGGGCTTGCCCTGGCTGTGTCCAAAACAGCAGGCCAGGTCCTTTGGAGGACCCAGACTACCCGGGCGAGGTGGACCGGGTCCTTGGTAGACCGGGAAGACCGGAAAAAAAGAGGCTGTGAATTTGGACGGTCTAGCCTCCCATCCTTACCCCAGCATACGTCATGACACCTAGCAGTGACGATGCTAAACAGAAGCAAAATTAGATCGAAGTTAGAAAAATATTAATTTATTAGTGTTATTTATATCTTAAAACAATAAAATTAACTTACATGTGAAATTTGAAGAACTAATGGACCTGCCATAGATGCGTGTTTATTTCGCGCTTTTTTATGACAAAAATAAAATTTAAAAGCACGTCTCTACAAATGATAAAAGTATTAAAACACAACTGTTTGAAATTTTTAATTTTTATACCGCTATGTTTTTATTTAAAACGCACTCTTTTCTCTCGCTTTGTCCGCCATTACTAGCATTAAAAAAATCTCCGGTCAGGCCGCAATGCATTATGGGATATGGTGGGCCGGGAAGGATCCATCAGACCAGTCCTTCAATTCAGGCTAAAAGAAGGATGCATTTGTCGGCTGCATCGGAGGAGTCTTCGGTTTTGGACGGCCTCCATCGCGACGCTGTGACGTATGTGGCCGACGAATTCGGCCTTCGGAGGACCCGGCCCTCTGTTTTGGACACAGGGCCTGTATGCAGGGGTGGAGGCAGAGTGGCGGCCAGGGTGCCACCCCTGGCATCTGATTGGCTACCCAAGTTGCCACCCCCTGAATGTCTGACAAATGGGGGTGGGATTCACATTTAACAAAAGATGGTCTATCGGATACTAAAAATAAATAATTCAAGATGTCCACAAAAGGTACATTTAAATTATTTTAAATGTGCAACGGTGTGGCTTCTGAATAAATGAAAATGATTTAACACAGTTGTTTATACTTTTAGCAGCTCTTTATTCCACAGCTGACCTGCTAAAAATGAGAGATTTTCTTTTCTGGATCTCTGACAGACGGACTTCAATCTCTGAACTCGTAAAGTTCTTTTTAGTTTTCGCTGTAATTTTCATGAATGAATGGACACTTCCTGATATCTGAGGCAGGAAACAGCCTTATAT
>NW_013952785.1:166345-183056 GCF_001266775.1 Austrofundulus limnaeus
CACACACACACACACACACACACACACACACACACACACACACACACACACATTGGCTGGGATGGAGATTTTAGATCTGAAAATAAACATTTCATAGAAGTGAATTTGTTTTTCTGCCTTCTCCATGCAAGCAAAAGAGGTTTTGTGAAGAACTGTAGATTCCTGAGAGTGAAAAAATTAGCCAACCTTAGCTGGGCCGCACACATTTCATACCAGGTAGGAAAGGCCCAACAGAGACTGTATTTGCTTAGGATGTTAAAACAGGCACATCTGCCTCACCAGCTGCTCACCAACTTCTATCAGTTAGTTATTGAGTGTTTTGACTTACTCATGCACTGTGTGGTTCTTCAGCTGTGCACAGATGAGCAAGAAGTACCTGCAGAGTGTGATGAGGGTAGCAGAACACATCACAGGATCACCATTGCCCACACTCAGAGACATTTACCTGAACAGACTGAAAAAAAGGTAGTGTTATTTCAAATGGACAACTCACACCGTGGACATCCTCTGTTCTCATACATTGAGATAAAAGTTATAGACTTAAAACCAAGACTGAAACCACATGCTGCATCATCTGTTAGCCCCACTATCAAATTATTAAGTGTTCAACATGCAGTCTGTACAGTATTGGACTGTATGTGAGTGTTCTACTTTTTGTAAAAATCTTTCCAAAGCTGTAAGAAGAAATACAAATGAAAAATTGCAAGGGAAACAATGGACACATAGTACATAATCATCAAATCCCCATTAGTAATAGCATTTAACATCTAAACTTGCCACTTTAAAATGTTAAGGAAGCTGTCCTGATGCATCTCAGTAAGTGACTTCTTCAGTCTGATGAGTTTCAGGTGAACTCAGCCTTATAAGCACTGCCTCCACATGGACAAACAGGTTAGTTACATGCAAAAGAGGACCATCGCCTAACAATAGGCTTGCAAACAACATCGCCTAACAAAAGCCTATTGTTAGGCGGTAGCCCTCTTTTGCATGTACAGTAACCAACCTTTTTGTCCAGGTGGAGGCAGTGCTTATAAGGCTGAGTTCACCTGAAACTCATCAGGCTGAAGACGTCTCTTGGAGGAGAGATGGAACGTTTCACTAAAGAAGAACCCATCCAGAGGACCTACTTATTTTTTTTCTTTTTGGTTATGGAAGCTGACTTTTATTTTTGCACTTTTATACTTCCTGAAATATTTAACTTTACTTACAATTTATTTTATTGTTGAAATGAATGGAGATCTCTTCAACTACTTGAAAAACTGTGTTCACTGAAATCAATGTCAGTATATTTGTAGACCACAAATGCTCATATTTTATTAATTAATGAAATGACCCATGAGCCTTTGCTGCTCGAATATACAACAAACTTTCTCCAAGAGCAGGGGCTAAAACAACAACAAAACAAAACATGGGCCATGGTATTAAAGTATGAAAATCTATGTGCTCAAATCTAATCTAAATGTCTCCCGTAACTACTAGTATTTCATGTTTTATCCTAAAATAATTCAAAAGATAAATTAAGCACCATGAGTAAAAACTATCTGCTCTACAGCCTCTTACATAAACACTGGACCAATGGATGGAATGACTGTAAGTGGAGATACAGTGTTTCTATAGGACAAGAGATTACAACCTGACAACAGGGTGGGTCAGTTTTGTCACATTTGTTAGAGAATGTTTGAATTGACTATGACTTTGATCTGATTTCCACAGGTGAAAAGGAACTTGTGGCCCTTCAGGGTTAAAAATGCATAAATAGTCTTCACTTTAAAAGATTCACAAAAGCACTTAGGGACTAGCAACTGCAGGATTAGAAGATAGTTAATTTTTTAATTATTAATACATGTCTAGCACATGGTGTGAAAGTACATTTACAGCATTTACATACATATATACACACAGCATATAGAATAGTTATTTATGAGTTATTAAGCATGTTGGTTTTGGAAGTAATTAGCCTTTTTTAGGTAAAGTATTATCAAATGTGTTAGCTTATTAAGAATGAATCATCCTTGATGTTTCACCATATATAAATGAGTAAGGCTGAATAAGGTGTAGTTAAGTGTTACCTTTTCAGCAACTATTCTGCTAAATTGAGCTTTTTTATTTTAATTAAAAAATGCCCCTTTCTCCAGATTTTTGTTTTGTCTGTTGCTTGATGTCAGATTTTAACTTGCGTTCATGAACCCACATTGTTTATTGACAGCAGTTTGCAGACAAAATGGCTCTTTAGCCCATGAAGTCATTTTCACTACAAAATCAAACCTCAATGAATGCAGCGCTGCCTGAGGCATCAGAGACAATTCAAATAGGACTTTTCTCATCGGGTACCAGATTTTTTTTTAGGCCTTCGTTAATGCGCATACAGGGCAGAGAGCTGCTGAGAGAGTGCTGGAGCTTCCAGAGAGGTGAAACACAAAGATGTATGTGGTAGCAGAGGCGCCATGGGAGAAGGTCTTCACCATTAAGCTCATTTCAGAATGTGAGTAATGAGGATGGATTTCCACCCTAAGGGAGAAGCCAGTTGCACCTTCCAGAAAGCAGATTAACACGATGTTGTGAAGCCTTCTGACAAAAACAAATGGTCCCCATATGTTGCAGGAGATACCAAGGAGCTCTTTATTTTTTTCTCTTCAGAGCCAGAATTGTTAGGTAGATTTAAGTCAACTCTGCAATTTCTGTGCATAGTGACTATGTGTGTGTGTGTGTGGGGGGGGGTGGGGGGGGGGGGGGGGGGGTACATTTGGACATACTATTCTCTAAACCCTTGAAGCATGTTATTATTTTATTAGAGAGCATAAAATATCAAACTGACTGAAAAATACTGAATTTTTCCTTAAATATTGTTCAGTTCAGTTGTGAATGGCAGCTGAAAATAAGATGAAAATAATGACCTGTTTGCACCCTAGATCGTTGTTGGCTTCTACCAAAGACAGAGTAAAAATAACGTTTTTGTCCATGTCTGCATGTGTTTGTCTGTACTGTTAGCAAAATATTTCACAAACCACCAAATTAATTTAAATAAAAAAAATCAGTGACACATGTGGCTTGAAAATTAAAGAGAAAAAAAAAAGCTTTTATTAACCAAAACAAAATGCTTGCGTGGCATCAAAAACAAAACAAAAAAAAGTTATTTACAAAAATTCTAGAACATGAACAGGTAAAAAAGGAAGGCATGCACTGACTTTAGAGATGATTCAGAAAAACAAAGCACCAACACCAGACTGAGGACAGACAACAGAATATAAAGGGACAAACGAGCTGGAACAAGAGACACCTGGGAGAGAAACATGAAGAGCAGGTGAGTGTGGGCAGGGCTGGAGCAGAGAGGCAGGAGGTGCTGAACAGAAAACCACAGTATAGAACCAAGAAGTCTAACCAAAACACACTCACATAACAAATACACACACATACACACACCTAAATGCTATGTTTTTCTATCTTTTTTGGGGACTTTCCATCAACTTCCATTCATTTACTAGTTATTTCTATAGCCTAACCCTGACCCCTTACTCTAAAACAATACTCCAGTACATACCTGATCCTAAAACTAGCATAAACTCAATTGACACTCGTCCTAAAACCTAACATATTTATGCTAAACGGTTAGGGTTAGGTGAAAGTTACTAGTTATTCTCATGGTCTCAGAGGATGTGTCCATACCTGTCCTGTTAGATCTCAGCGTTGCATTTGATAGAAATGAAAGGACTGTCACCAAAATGGTTGATATCCTATGTATTTGATAGATTCCAGTTTGTTCATGTTATTGTTGTCTTCTTTATACACCAGAGTTTGTCATGGAGTTCCTCAGAAAAGATTTTATTTTACCAAATATTTTCTTATCATAATTTTTACTTTTATTTTTGTTACATTCAAAACATAAAAATGATACTGTTATGTTTTTACTTTGAAATTTAATACCAACTTACACGTAACTAATTTAAATATGACCAAAACTCATCATGACAATAGCTGTGCATAAAAGTACTTTTACTTTTCCTTTCCCAATTATTGTGAGCCGTATTAAAATTTACAGTAACGCATGAATTCAAGCCAGGGTCAGTGAACGCAGTGAAGGAATGTATCATTACTGCTGCTGCGTTCACTGCACACTGACTATCAATGTAGTAAATAAAGAAAATTTGATTATAGAATACTTTTCACAAATAAAAATCATTGTGATTATACGTAATACATATAAATACAACAGTTTTCAAAACACCACAGTTCATATTTAAAAAATGTTTATATTTCTTCTTGAGTTGAAAAAGAATTGTAAAACTAAAATTTTAAACAAAATATTGGAAAATCTATGTAATTGCAGGACAATCTGTAAAACCTGGCATGCATAGAAAACACTTTGTTTTTGTTAGCATTTTTCTCCAAGAATAGTTCATTGGATTTTTCTCACTCTGAGTGATTTGTGGAGAAAAAAGTGGCAGCTCTCGTGGTCTGGTTGATGTCCATCTTCACTGTGCAGGTCAGATTTGGATGATAAGAAATATTTGGTTGCTTCCTGTTCTTCCAATGTTGCCTAAAGACTAATACCATGTGATCTCTTACTTAGAGATAATCTTGCGTTTTCCACTTGTTTCTAATATCAGCTGGCCGCCAAAGGATTCCCTTTTGTTCCAATTTCCCTAGTAAAAAACTAACAATGAGAAAAGTTTGGCTGTTGGCTGGCCAAGCTGGTCAACATAAGAATGCTGCAGTTGTTGAAAACCATTCTGGTTTTGGATGAAAACGTAGAAGGCTCCGAGCAACAAAGCAGGGAAGATAAGGGAGGGCAGGAGAGAAGGAAAAAGTGTCTTGCTCCTCCAAGAGCGGGAAAAATAAATAAATAAAAAATAAATAAATATAAACTGGACCTAGCATTAGATATGTGTGTACTATTGTGGTATTAGGTACTGCGAACCCCATGTGGCATTAAAAGTGCTACAATCAGCAAATGGGGGAAGTGAGTACGGTAATCAGAGGCAGGGCTGACTAAGGTAATACAAGATACAGAGGAGAAGTCACACATGAAAACATAAAAAACTCAATCTACAAAATACAACAAAAACAACAGAACAAAACCAACAACAAAAACAAGATCATGACAACTGGCTGCAAAAAAATGCAGACAAATGATGTGCAAGTCGTTTGTTTGCAAAACCTCAGAATCAAGTGAAACTGCAACTGAAGAATGCACTTTTGTATGCTCTTACAAATTTCTCGCAATTTTGAGTCGTCATCCCAGTTTGATACCACCTTAAACAAATGGTCTGATGCAAAACTGCAGAAGTTTTTAAGAGATAATGAAGGGTTCTTTTACACTAGTATGACTTTTTTTTCAGTCTAAAAAGAATGATATACAGGCCCTTGTTTAGCTAGCTATTTACCTAGCAAGTGCATATTCCTTCTGGGATCAATATAGTATTTTTGAATTGAATTTAATTGAATTCTGCATTTATTTGCCTTAATTTGTGCTCTATGACTGATATCACAGCTAATAAGGTACTAATGATTGATTTGCAGAATAACACTTGAAATGCAACTCAAGGGACAAAAACTGTACGCTAATATTAAAATTTTATTTCCTACTTTATTTCTGACAGTAAAATGTTACAAAATTAGACCATGTTGAATATTCACAGTCCATAACACGGTACTTATTCACTGGCCCTTTTAATCCAGGTCTTCCACCACAAAAACGTCTTGTAGAATACATGTCAACAGTGCAAAAAACGGAGCAAACAGCTCATCATCTGTGTGCTTTTGGAAATGAAGGCTGTATTAGGCAGCATTGTGCAGAACAACCTGATAGCTGAGCTGCAGGCACACCACCATCTGACAGGAGGCTGAACTGTCAAAAAAGCACCAGTCAGGATGTACCAGCATCAGAATGACTACCGGTACATACCCATGGCAGTTTCTGTTGCAGTGACAGTCATACCATCACAAAGCACAGTAAGGCCACAGGCAGGAACAGGGTCTGTAGCAGGCCTTGACATACATAACAGTCTTTAGAGAATGTAGATCTTCATTTACCCATCAGGATCATCTTGGAAACTTAAAATCTACAAAATAGAGCTAATAGCTGCTGATTCATTATTTTGTTGAACATAAAACTGAGTAAACAATTATTTCAATGCATTTAAATATTCACATGCATGTAGGTTTGCATCATTTTTGAAAATTTATTCGAGTACAAAATGTACATACAAAAATAAAGTGCCACGTTTTCAATTATCAAGAAAATAAAATACATTGTAAAATAACTTTCAATAAAACGCCATGATACAGTTTTGAGTTTAGAACAAGTACACAATAGAACATTACAAACTTCGCTCTGCTTGTCAGTATAACAAATTGCTTTAACATTCTTTCACATGGAGCTGCTGCTTGGTCAAACGGCACATCTCTAAACTGAAATATCATGTGCATAAACTTACAATGAAAGTTCACAAACACATTCACATGTTGTGCTAACTTACATGGAGACAGGCCACACGTTGCTTATTTCCGCAACAGAGATGTCATGAACCACGAAACAGGTTTTATTGAAATTCATAAAATGGGATGGATGGTATGCACTCCTTTAAAGAAGTTAAAGGCCTAGCCCTTTCATATGCTTTGAAGTTCACTGAGATCACCACTGTTTCTATCTCATATAGTCAAATTATATTTAGATGATCAGATTGGTGACAAAATATAGAAAGAGCACAAAGAACAACAAGATAAAGCACATTTCAGTTCTAGTTTAAAATTCAGCCACTGAGCATATCTGGGTTTGAAGTTTTGGATTTGGTTTGTTCAATAATTTGTTTGGCACATACACACCTGATCTATTGCCTGATAATCTTATCAGAAGGAACAGAGTTAGGTTTGGTCAAACCTAAATGCTTTCATGCAAGATTTTATGGAACATTGTGAGATCTTGTGTGTTTAGTGTTTGAAGTATGTGTTGAGATTGACTCTCAGCTACACAAAACTGTATGCCAATATCTAAGTTCATTTTATTTTTTGCTAATATTTATGAGCTGTTAATTAGTTGCAGATACACATCCAATGCTTCCTTTGTTACGTCTAAATTGATAATAAAAGTTATGTATTTAATCAATATGTATGAATTACGATATGTCCACTCCAAAAAGAAGCTTCCTGTTGATTTTTTCAATTCCATCTTCAATGTAGATGTCTTTAAAATGTTCATAAGTTGGCATACATTGTCTAGTGTGACAGGGCCTTAAGGGACATACACCTCTTATAACGAAAGTTATAAGGAAATTATTTATCACAGCTTCTCTTATTTTAAGAAAATATCTCTTCTGTGCAAAGTGAATGACAACACAATAAGTGAACGTAACTCAGTGAATTCAATTTGATCTTGCAACAAACTTCTAGATCATGTATTAATGTAAATCAAACAAACTCTGAGTGAACAACTTATTTGTGAGCAATCAGTTTTCCTATAAAAAGTTTAAGAATTAACAACAATGTAAGCATGCTTCTGAGCCTATTAATTACTAATACAACAACTTCAGAAACAGCAAAACTTCAGGCTTAGATGTTAGATAAGACCATAACATATGCAGGTACTTAAGCTCAGGGTTTGGCAGGGTAGATAGTTTAAAGGAAAGGAGGAAAGCAATATATTAATTCAATTCAATTCAGTTTATTTACATAGTGCCAAGTCACAACAACTGTTACCTTAGGGCACTGTACACAAAAAAAACAATCAGCCTCATGCAAGAACTGTTTGTACGCACAGATTTGTTCTTAAGTTGTGCATACGAGTGATTTAGGAGAATTTGTGGCATTCACTAATGTTTTCGTATTCTAAGATTTTTTTCAGATACGAACAAAATTCACGAGTGGTCCAGACCTGTCGTATATTTTACAAGCAGTCAGTCTGCTGTTATCCAGACAGGTTTTCCTCCCTAATAACTTTATATTTTGTTAGTTTGAAGATATTTTGAGTTGAAAATAAATTACACTCCATAATTATGTTGACAATAGGCTATTCTGCTTGAATTAGAGTTATAATTTTAAATGTAATAATTTAGACTAACAATATAAATTGTCCGTCCGGCCGGCTTATCCGCTATTGGGTGCGGGGGCAGCAGCAGAAAGACCCCGCTCTCCCCAGCGACACTTTCCAGCTCGTCCTGGGGGATTCCGAGACGTTCCCAGACCAGAGGGGATACGTAATCCCTCCAGCAAGTCCTGGGTTTTCTCCAAAGTGCCAGAAATATTTTGAAAACATTTTAAAATGCTTATTTCAGACCCGCATCTGAGACCACCTGCGACTGCGCCGCGCGTGCGCAGGGTTGGGGGGCGATGGTGTACTGTGCGCAGCGCTGCGGCTTCTGAATAAATGAAAATGATTTAACACAGTTGTTTATACTTTTAGCAGCTCTTTTTATTCCACAGCTGACCTGCTAAAAATGACAGATTTTCTTTTCTGGATCTCTGACAGACGGACTTCAATCTCTGAACTCGTAAAGTTTTTCTTTTTTTAGTTTTCGCTGTCATTTTCATGAATGGACACTTCCTTGTATCTGAGGCAGGAAACATAGCCTTATATGGCGTTTTTGGGGTGGTAATTATGCTAATCTCCTCTCACGTGCACGAGCAGCTGGATACGAACAGGTGGAATTTACGCAGCTCATTTAAACACTTTTCCTGAAGATAGAAGTTTGTTGAATCTGACGTGACATGTTCGTACCAACCCTTTGTATGAACAAAAGTAAGAGAAATGTAGGATAAGAATACGAACATGTTCTTTCATGAGGCCCAATAAATCTAAAGAAGCCAGGAGACTGCGCCAAATCTTTGCTTCATCACAGTCTCCCATCCTGAGCAGCACACTAGCAGCAGTGGAGAGTGAAAACTCCCCCTGAACAGGAAGAAACCTCCAGCAGAACTCAGGACAAGTGGCCATCTGCCTCGACTGGCTGGGTTGGGGACAGGAAAGAGACACAGACAAACACAGGACTGGTCCAGGTGTATTTTCCTCTGGAAGAGAGACAAAGGAAACACATGTTATTGATAGAAGTAATTATAACAAACATGTAGAGGAGAGTGACTAAAGATAACAGTAGAATGAGGAAATGTGGTCAGTTTGTCCTCCAGCAGTCTAAGTCTATAGCAGCAGAACTAATTAACTAAGGAATAACTCAGGAAACCTAAGTCTAACTGTATGATTTATCAAAAAGGAAAGTCTTCAGTCTAATCTTAAAAGTAGACAGAGTGTCAGCCTCAATGACAGAAACTGGAAGTTGTTTCCACAAGAGAGGAGCTTGATAACTGAAAGCTCTGCCTCCCATTCTACTTTTAGAAACTCCAGGAACCACAGGTAAACCTGCAGTCTGAGAGTGAAGTGCTCTGTTAGGAAAGTATGGAACAATAAGATGTTTAATATATGATGGAGCTTGGTTGTTAAGAGCTTTGTATGTTAGGAGTAATATTTTAAAATCTATTCTGAATTTGACAGGGAGCCAGTGGAGAGAAGCTAAAACTGGAGAAATATGATCTCTCCTTCAAACTCTCATTAAAACTCTAGCAGCAGCATTTTGGACCAACTGATGACTTCTTAAAGAGTTTTTTGGATGCCCAGATAATAATTACAGTAGTCCAGTCTAGATGTGATAAATGCATGCATCAGTTTTTCCTGCGTCCTTTTTCAGTTTAGAGTAGAACAGAACAGAACTTTATTTTCACTGTAACAAGTACAACGAAATTAGATGTTCCTTTATGGCGTTGGAATAGAAGGTATAAAGAAAAGTAAAAAGATTTACAATATCAAGATGTAAAGAGACAAAAGATAAAACAGGGTAAAGGCATCATTGTGCAGCACTTTTACATTTAATGGGTTTATTGCACACTGATATTTACACACCATTATTTATCCAGTCAAATCCTATTGAGATCACAGATCTCTTTGTCAAGGGAGGCCTGTGGGGGAAATCAGAGTACCCGGAGAAAACCCATGCAAGCACGAGGAGAATATGCAAACTCCGCAAAGAAAGACCACAGGTCAATGTTATGTTGTGTTCAGTGCCCTGATGGCTGTGGGGTAAAAGCTGTTTTGAAACTTGTTTGTCTTATGCTTTTAGTGCTCCTGTAACTCCTGCCTAATGGCAGTGGTTGGAACATGGTGTGACCTGGGTGTGTGGAGTCAATCAGGATGTCCGTGGCTTTCCTGAGACAGCAAGAGCTTCGGCTTACAAACTGGAACAATCACACTGCATTTTCACAGAAAAAGCTTTTATTCCTTGAGTTTTCTTTGTTATTTGGAACATTTGACTTTGTCTATGCCTATGGTGATGTTGCTGGGACCTAATGTTACCTGAGTTTAGTCCCCATGAGGAGAAACACCGTTGGTGGGTTGGGGGTTGGGTTTAGGACCAAGGTGTGGATTGAGTTTAGGTTAGTTTTAGGGTCAGGTAGGTACCTGTGAGGTTAGCCTTAGGGTTGGTGAGCAGGGTTAGGCTGTAGAAATTAATGGAAGTCAAGGCCAGATCCCCACAAAGATAGCTGTAACAGATGTGTACAATATTTCAGCTGCTCAGTAAATTCTCTTTCCTTTTTTATTTACAATGGTTTTCTTGTGCTTAGAATATCCCAGTCCTGCTGAGCTCATGCCCTGAAAGGAGAAACACTCCTACCTGCTACCTGCTCCTCCTCCTGCCTTGCTGCCTAACTTCAACCTGGTAACCATCTTACCTGCTTGTTTCTCTGCCTGCCAGTCAATCTGCCTTCACCACCTCCTGAAAAATCACCTCTGGATACTTACCCTTCTCTCCACACTGTTCACCTCTCCAGGAAACTGTAAGCCCTTTAATCCTCTCCTCCTCCTCCTGCAAATTAACCATAACCGATCATCTACTTACCTGCCTCTTCCTCCCTCCAGATCCGGGCCACTGAGCACTATAATTATTGTAAATAAACTTCACTTACAGTTTGATACCAGCCTCCTGAGTCTGTTACTCCCTGCTGCTCACCTTTTGACATTTCTAGTAAACCTGATAGTCCTTTTCTCTGTTTTTATAAACAAACTTTCCTGACTGAAGGATAATGGAAATGATCTGATGTTCTAACAGAGCTAATTATTCTGTAATGTACACAAACCTGCTGCCACTTCAATCCTACATCAGGAGTATACATTTATTGTTCCCTTGCTTCAACACACCTGATTCAGTGATTGAATAAACTTTACAAGTTCTGCAGAAGCCAGTTAATCACCCATTCTTTTAAATCAGGTGTGCAAAATTGAGATCGATTTGCTTGTTCATTGACAAGCTTTTCAGCTGTGTTTCCAGAAGAAATTGGGAAACTGTAAATAAAAACATGAAAATTAACTTATGTTGAGCAATTATTATAAGCAACAGTTATTATTTTTTGTTTCATTTCATTCAATGAATGAATTCAAAAGATCCTGATGGAACTTGATGCACACAGGTTTTCTAACAAAATCTATGTACTCAAAAACAAACTGCTGGAATATTCCATGAAACCATTACAATGTTGTGACCTGGGTGCTATTCGGTGTACTGAAATGTTTTTGTTTTCCTGTTTACCTGAGCAGTCGTTTTGGCTGTCTGCAATTTCTTAAGGTTTCTGTTTTACCTAAAAGGTTACGAGTTTTGAATTGAACTCTAAAGCAGTAGTATTAAACTACTGACCTGAGACCATATTGCTTTAAGAGTTTACGTTGGAACACAGATGTCAGATTGTTTTGAGTTTTATTCTTTTTAGTTTTCTCCTTATGTGTCAAATTGATGTTACAGCAGTTTCTAGTGCTTTAAGCTGCCTCCCATTGTAACCACTCAGCCCTAATGAGTAAATGATTCTGGCAACCTCATGGTGTTCTGGTGGTCATTATAGTCTCCTGCAAAAACTTTATCATAATGTGAGGATGTTTTGTATTTGAACAAGCTTGCATTCAAAATGCATAGCTCTTGCCAGAGCTGGTGCTGAGTCCTGAGAAATTAAAAAAAAATTGCTGTGGCACATAAGTTTATCGTTTTAGTTTGATGTTTATATGTGTGATGTATTTTCATGCTTTTCAAGTATTTTTTTTTTGTAAAATAGGCTGATTTTGCTCCCTCTGTTAACAGTTCTGTTTCTCTTTTTAACATAATTTAAAATTTGACAAACTAAACTCAGGACTAACTTAATCATATCAAGTGAATAATCCTGTGTTGTGTATCCAGTTTATTCGTTGAACATATATCACATAAATTTAACGCAGACTTCATACACAAGTCACTTAATATTTTGAGTAAATCGTATGAAAATTTGTTGTCTACTTAAATTGTGTGGAACCACTTGACATAACCTGTTGAAGTCCAGTATATCCTTTTTTTTAGTGAATTATAAAAATATGGAGCAAGAAAATCTTCGATAAACCTGGTTGTTGAAAGCTCTGTATGTCAGAAGCACAATTTCATATTATGTTTGGATAAAAAGAACATACAGTTGATATAAGCAAAGTATCCTGCTAATGCTCCCAATAAGCTAATTTAATTCACCTCTACTGAATCACATCAGTGTGGATCAAAATGGTCACTTGGTTTGTCATGTTTTTATGTCCTATGTTTCTGTTTAGTAAAGTTTAAAATGCTCCTGACTCCTGGAGGAAGACTCATATGTAGACAGCAAGAGTCAGTTTAACCTCAGCTATGGCTGCTCTGTACAAAGGAGCTGCTCTGTCACTGACCACTGTCAGACTGAGACAGTATAGGACAGACTGGAGTTCAGCTCCTGATTGCAGACTTGGGATGACATCGCTGTCAGTGTTTCCAGGGCAGGTAGCTGTTTGTATTTTGGCTCTGACAGATTGTGATGGATGTGACACAGTCTGTCCAAGGTGAGGATATTGTACCTTTGCAGCACCCCGTCATTGCATTTGTAGAAGTGAGGGGGTGAAAACAGGGACAAAGTTGTTTGGCATCTGAACTTACATTTGAGGTCAAAATTTATGTCTGAGGAAGGTCCTGTAGGATTTGTTGGCGGCTGGGCACAGAATGCAGGCAGACTTAAGGAGTGAAGAAAAAAGAAAAACTCTTATTAAATAACAAAACCAAAAGGCTGACGGGGTGGCAAACTTACAACATGGAAGGAGGATGAAGAAACATGGCAGAACCAGATGAAGAGAATCTGGGACTGATGACAATGGAGAAAGACACTGAATATAGAGCCAGGAGTAATGAACGAGTGGAGGCAGCTGGGCTGATTGGAAGTGACACCAGGTGTGAATGATTGACTGAGAGAAAACACTGAAGAGCTACCTGAGGGAAGCATGGAAAACATAAAGAGTCAAAAACAGTAAACAGACACGGGTCCTAACAGGTCCAAACTAAATATGCCAAAAATAATAAAACCGTATAGAATCTGCTGTCTCACCCCTAGTTCCGTCTTACATGCTATTGGAAACTATAACTATAACTACATTTGAACAACCTCTCAGTCTGCGTGAGCAAAGGCAAGCATCAGCAGCATGATAATGTGGTACGCTCAATGGTATGCAGCACTTGTGTGTGTGCTGTAGAATTTATATTTTTAAATTCCTATGGTGGTGCATTGATGAAGAGGCAACAGCCATTTACTTCAAGTGCCACATCAAAGATTAACATTTTAACAGGGGATATAATGCTCCTTCCAAGGTAACACTGTAAGAGATAGTACAGTAAATGTATTGCAGAGAACACCTTCGTGTCTTGAAAGTTCTCCAACTCTTACTTATTTTTAACTTGGCCCTACCTATATGACGTATTTGAACAAATGTGTAAATTAATCTGTCAGACTACAATAATTACCATATTTGTACAATAATTTTGCCCTTTGTGTGATGCACAATCAATATTTCCAAAAATCCCGTAATGTATAATGTGACCGCTACAATGCATGACTGAATTAACCCGACACACAGCTGTCTGACATGAAAGGTAACAGATTTATGACACTTGGCAGTTATTTATAGTGTAAATGTGCGGAGGCGCAAATACCTACATGTGGGCGTGGCAAATTCATCCTCAAATTTGAGCATATCAACTTCAGATTTGGACCAAAGCTTCTTGACAAGGTGTTACACAAAAATTGTCAATATTTTTTCCAAAACTTGAACAGAGTGAGTGTGGGATTTTTTTTGAATATGCCCATTTCTATTTGAACACGTTGTTGGGGAAACATCACTGTAAACTGTCAAAACTGCACAACATCAGCATAATCTGCAAACTATCTTGACAAATAATTCAATTTGGAATTTTGTTTAGAATTTATAATTTTGCCAGATTTTTCACGTTATCTTTACAACTCTGCGAGTGAGGAATTTACATCAGCTGAAATATTGTTACCAGCCAGTCCTGGCCTGACAGGTCCACTCTCATGGTATCTCCTTGCACCACACAATGTAGCCAAGACTTCAGGGGTCAGCAGGAGGAAACTGATGAGATGGGTCCTGTTTTCTACCAGTTTCTTGGAAGGTGTTTCTTCCGTATTTAATTATTTCTCTGCCTACTAAAGAGTCTAGTTCCGAGAAATTTGTTTTCTTGTTCAGATGTAAAGACAAAACACATGGGGGAATGGGAAGACGGACAACTGAACTTTCTTACAGAAAACAGGTTTTCTGTGACTTATCAGCTTCTGGATAATCTCAAAGGTGTTAAGTCTTGACTAGGAGAAGAACCCAAATCCGGATGGAGGTAAGAGTCTTAGTAAGAAAAATGTTTATTTTAACAAAAATAAACAAAAAGCTGTCAAGGCAGCAAAAACTAAATAACAATGACAACAAGGGAGAAACATAACAGTTGGGTAAACCAAACAATGAGCCAGTCAGGGTGTGGAGTAAAAGACCAGTATATATACAAACAGAGGGAATGAGGAAATGATGAACACCTGGTGGCAGGATTGATTGGAGATGACAACAGGTGAGGATGATTAAACAGCAAGAACCAGATTGAGGGGAATGTGTGATAACAATGAGGGAACACAARAGGGAGATAACACAGACTGACAAAACACACATCCTCACAGTAACCCCCCTCAACGAATCGTCACCTGACGATTAAACGGACTAGCACGGGTGGGTGGTGGGGGGTACAAAACACAAAGACAGGACGGAGGGCACGAGACAAAAAACAAAACCTGACAGGGAACCCCTGGGAAATGACGCAAAAAAAGTCACTAGATGGCTCTAAGGCACATCTGGAGGGCAGAAAGTTCTGGTGGGCGCCCAGGAACCCAGCAAAGGCGAGGAGGGGGCCCAGGTGGGTGGCCATGGACTCGGCCGCAGCGGAGACGGAGCTCTGGAGGGCGGCTGGATCCGGCCGCGGCGAGGATGGAGCTCTGGTGGGCAGCTCAAAGCCCGGCCGTGGAGGCACTCAGGAGGGGCAGGCTCTGGAGGAGACTCTGCAGGGGCCGGCTCTGGAGGAGACTCTGCAGGGGCCGGCTCTGGAGGAGACTCTGCAGACGGCGAGGAGTCCTCAGCTGCATCAAGGACCAGAGTGAATTCAGGAACAGAGACCAGCTTGAAGATCTTTAGAGCCTCAGGCAGACCTGGGGATGCAACAATCTGACCCAGGGATTCTGTAGGCTCAGGCTGACCCGAGGACTTGATAGTCAGACCCGGGAGCTTAGTAGACTCTGTCACTGGCTCTGGCTCAGAGGACTCTGGTTCTGAGGATTCAGATGGTGGCTCCAGCTCCAAGGACTCAGGTGCTGCGGAAGGCATGGACAACACCTCCACCAGAGTAGCGATGACAAACACCGTCACCGCAGCCAGGGTGGCAGCCACCACCACCTCCCTCTCCTCCTCACAGGAGGTAAATGCGTCGACCCTCTGAAGAACACTGGGGGTTGTAGAGGCGTCAATCATCTGGGGGGTAAAGGTGGATGTAGAAGCTTCTAGTCCAGCTGGAGCAGAGATGAATGTGAATGCATTCAGCCTCCCTGGAGCACATGTGTTTGTGGCTGCATCAACCCTCTCCTGAGGGTGAGAGGCCATAGATGCGTCTAGCCTCGCTGGCGCAGAGATGGAGGTGGAAACGTCCCGCCTCGTCAGGACGCAGGCAGCGCTGGGACCTCTCGGAGGAGGCACAGGGGTGAGAGGTGTCCGGGTCTTAAAGTGGAGTTATTTCTGAAAAACAAAGTGGAGTTATTTCTGAAAAACAAAGATAAACAAATATGTTAAAAAACAACATACCTTTTAATTTAACTAACTGTCAAACAACAAACTAACATAATTCATGTTTCAGACACTTCATAATCACATAAACAGATTTTATTATGGAATATGTTTTTTGCAAAGGTTTCAAAAAATGTATAGAGACCTTATCAATGCAGCTGTTTTAGTGTTGAAACATCCCCATTTTACAGTGCTGTTATTGTGAGTATTCTTCAGTCCTCTTTGCTCAACAAGTGGTCATCAGGGCACTAACGATCACTCATTATGCTGATGGTCCTCATTTTGCATGTGAACACCCAGTTTTGGGCGTCAACTGGTTGATCTGCTATTTGAAGGTACTTCTTGTAAGCTGAGCTGCCTCAGACTTACAGTAGATTAAAGTGAAAACGTTACAACAAAGAAGAACCCATCCTGAGCACCTGACTCAACCTGGCTGGATGTCAGACAACGGGCCTCATGCAAGAACCGTTCGTACGCACAGATTTGTTCTTAAGTTGTGCGTACGAGTGATTTAGGAGAATTTGTGGCATTCACCAATGT
>NW_013952785.1:183861-195651 GCF_001266775.1 Austrofundulus limnaeus
GTGACATGTTCGTACGAACCCTTTGTACGAACAAAAGTAAGAGAAATTTAGGATAAGAATACGAACATGTTCTTGCATGAGGCCCAATGTGTTGTTTTACTACACTGCTTTGGTCCATGAGAACAACTACACACTACCAGAACAAGGTACAACATTTGGTGGTGGTTTAACCTTTTTCTGTTAACTGGGTTTCTCTTAAAATGTTTACAGTGTAATATAACCCAAACACAACACAGACAGTAGCTGGTTACACGAAACAGCAGCCTTCTGCTTTCAAAGCTGTTGTGCTTCAGCTTCTTCCTGCTCCTGTGGGCTCACAATGGCTGTTCCTTTTTGTTATGCTTTTATCTTTTTGACAGATGACCATTCTAACCAATGAACCACAGTGGCCACTTTTCATGCAAGTGATCTGATTTTTGTTTTTTCTGACTTGTTATAACTGCAAGTTATAGTTCAGTAATATATTTCTTTATTAGTGATACTGGAAATTGTATTCTATTGGATATTATACCATTTTTAAATCTCACTTATTTTAGAACTTTGGTCCTGTAAATATAACTTTTTTAAAAATGTGATGTCATGCATTATGCTTCCTGTAATATTGAATGTTTATTTTGAGAACTAATAGCTATGGTTAATAATAACATTGTCTGAATGTAACACTGGGAGACATCAGATCACATTCAGTTTATGGACTTTTATAACCCTTTACTGCAGGCTGGTGAGACTGCTATAGATTATTGGATTTGTCTAAAAAATTTACAAACACAGCTGATGACTGTCTAGAGAGGTGAAGCAGTACTAGGTTGTTACCGTGTTTATTAATCATTGTACAGATCTAAGTCTTACAATTTCAACTGAAATGTGATGAATGGAATATCAGCAGAGGGGCAGGAGTGTTTGGATGCTCATGCTGAAAACATAAGGAAAGCAGTGATTTTTTTTTTTTTTTGTATTCTTTCTTGAAGCCCTGTTGATTTTATAGGCCAGTCCCAGCTTGGTGCTCAGACAACTAACACTTAAGGGTAGGTTTACTGTTGCCCACTCAAGCCACTAAAGGATGTCATTGCTTCATTTGCATACTTGGATATTTGCCAATAATTGAACACTAAGTACATGAACTTCATGAAATGATTTCATAACTTTAATATTTTGATTAGATCCACATTACAATAATCAATTTTGTTGGAAAAACAAACTTAAACAAAAGACTATAGATGTTGTTGTCACAAAGGCACACGGGTGGACAAGATAAATAACTGACTGAGGCTGTGAGTCAAATGTAGCCTGGTTCAGGGATTCATATTAGTGTGTTAGTGTCAGAAACAACAACCTTAACCGTGAAAATTACATCCTACTTTGTAAGCTGGGGAAGCAGCGGCAACGTTGCACATGCACGATTAATTTCGGCTTTAACTGCAGCAGGGGCTGCTGCATGAGGTTTCAGTGCGTTGGAAAGTGGTAGGGGCTCACAGTACCACTTGACGCTCGCTTGGTGCTGTCGCCAAAAGCTCCAAAAATCTCCAACAACACCAGAAACTAGAAGCACTCGGAGAAGGCAAAACTCCGTCAAGGCCAATTTCCCCCATCCTGCAATAGTGAAGAATTCTACAAAAAATTCCTGGATCCAGATCATGATGTGTGTGTACAAGTGCTAACAGTGACTAAAAACGTAATGAATTACATACAGCACAAGGACTGGAACAGCATCAGAATAAAGAAAACATTTTGCCATAAAGGAATAAAAACAGAATAAACATAATTTTTAAAGAAAACTTTAGCTTTATCTGTCAAATAACAGACCCGAATGGTGGGTGTGTGTGTGTGTGTGTGTGTGTGTGGGGGGGGGGGGGGGGTGGTGAGTTAGCTAGCTTACCTTTCAGATACAGGTGGGGGAAACAATTTCCAAAAACAAACACAAAATACAAAATTGTTAGGACGCGCAGGCTGAGGTATCGTCAAATTGACCTTTTGTTACATTAAAGTCAGTTAAAACTAACTTTTTCAGTTTAAAAATAATTCAGTCCAAAGCTTTATTTCCATGTGCCTTTGTGATTGGTCTTCTGGGGTTGACCCATCTACGAATGATCTGTGATTGGAAGTCTACGGTCAGCTTCCTTGAAGCTGTCTACAGAGTCTACAGTTCTACCGTGGATCATTCCTTTAAAATATTCCCGCATACGGATCGTGATCC
The DNA here is from genome assembly GCF_001266775.1 of Austrofundulus limnaeus. Classification (NCBI taxonomy): domain Eukaryota; kingdom Metazoa; phylum Chordata; class Actinopteri; order Cyprinodontiformes; family Rivulidae; genus Austrofundulus; species Austrofundulus limnaeus. The sequence goes on from NW_013952785.1 coordinate 186,056, forward strand.
TGATCATCACCAAAATTTTATGGTGTGTTCCTTTGGCCAATACCCACCTGTGGTAAAAATGTCATGAAAGTCTGGCCTAAAGTTGTTGAGTAATTTTGTCCACAGACAGACAAATAGACATACGCAACCGAATACATAACCTCCTTGACGGAGGTAAAAAAAAAATGCTAGATTTGTTGGTAGTTATTATTTTTTTTTTTTTGTAAAAAAAGGGGGGGAGTTGTTAGACGGGTCTGAAAATTCACAAAATCTAGCAACAAAGTCACTAAGTTAGCAACTCTGGGTCTGTTGATCCAGCATATCACATGCTTTGTCTCCAAACTGTGGCTGCTCAAGATCAAGATCTTTTTGTGACATCAAACCAGATGGTCTTTGAGTGGTGGACATGTTAAATAAAGTGTTGTCTTTGTGTACTGCCTCTCTGTTGTCATATCTTGTCTTACCAACATCAAGAACAACAAGCAGGCTGGCTTTTTAGCATTAAGTGCTTACAGTGTACCCCATGCAAAGTTTGTTGCTCTGAAGATCACACAACCCATTTGCACAGTAGAATGTTTGAGTTCGTTTGAAAATGGTTTGGCTCTGGACACATGAAATGTGACTGTCTTTCAACAAACATCCCTCTCTGTGTCTTAAAATCTTAAGTATGTGGTTTTCCTATAGGGTCATGGAGAGTTGAAGGGGCTAATAAATTGTTGTTATGCCCTTGTGTCAGTAAGTGGCCAATTCACTTTGAGGTGAAGACTTGACTCAGGGAGCATGTCTTGCATGCTGAGTTAGCAGAATGCCTGTTCCAGATAAACATGGTGCATGTTGGCTGTCGCTGCCTTCATATAAAGCCTTAATTGCCAGCAGTTCTGGTGCCTGGACAGAGACAAGCTTATTGTTGAAAACAATGTGCTTCAACCTGTTATTCAATATATGAGTTTTTTTTTTTTTTTTCAAAATAATGGGAGCTAATAACCTGAGCCCAAACATAGAATGGGGCAGACTGACGAGGTGAGGCTGCCATGCACCAGCACCATTGGGCCCTCTGACCACCACCTGCAGGCAAGGTGGGCGAAGTGTATTTCCCAAGGACACAACGGCTGAGACGGACATAATGCAAGATCGAAACAGCAACTCACCAGTTACAGGATGACTCCACTAACCATTCAGTCACTCTGGGTTTGGAAAAGCTTTAACGTATGTTTTAAAGCCTCACAACTGAACCACAGACAAGGAAAGAGCATTAGAGGAACTTGAGGCTGCGCTCCTGACCTGTGTGGTGCTGGCTCATTTTGACTTTGAGTGGCCCTTCATTCTCTCCACTGAAGTTTCTGTAGATGGCATTGGTGCTGTCATTTCAAAAGTCCCAGCTACTGGAGTAAAAGGCTTGCAACTTCTGCAAGCAAATCTCTGAGCCACAGTCAAACAAAATATTCTGCACATAGACTTTCTTTTTGGCCCTGAAGTGGGCTGTGTCTGATAAGTTCAATCACTGGCTTAAAAGACACAAGTTTACTGTTTGGACTGAAAACAGTTAACATACTGTACCTACTAACCAAGGAAAAACTGGAGGATTTTGAAGCAGTGGGATAGTCTCACTTTTAAGGGGTTCATGACAGTATGGTTCATCAAGGTCAGCTGCACACTCAACCTTTGTTTCATCCTCGATTTTTATTGTTTAACATGCACAAAGATGTGCATTATCATGTGAAGATGAAAAACTATGACTTCAACCAGTAATAAAGTATATTTATTATTTCTTATTTGTCATAAATGTTTTAAAAAGAAAAACATATTATTAATAATACCAGTCAAGACTTAGAAAATGTTCCCTGCATATCTGGTGAACTTTAAGATGAAACTTTTCTCTCTGATATTAGCTAACTATCTTCTCAACAGGTCAGGTTTGTCTATCCATTGGAAGCCACACTGATCTGTCTGTCAGTCTCACTCTCCAATCTTCCTTCACTCATGAACAAAATCCCAAGATGCTTGAATTCCTCCACTTGAGGCACAACCTCACCCCCAACCAGGAGAGAGCAATCCATCCTTTTCCAACTGAAGATCATGGACTCAGATTCGGAGGTGCTGATCAGAATCCCAGCTGTGAACTGCTCCTGTGAGAGCAGAAGATCATGGCATGATGACGCCAGCAGAACTACATCATCTGCAAATAGCAAAAATGGAATCCTGAGGCCGGTGAACCGGACTCCATCCATCCAATGGCTGCACCAAAAAATACTGTCCATAAAGGTTATGAACATAATCTATGACAACAGGAAGGCCTGGCAGAGTACAACTTCCATCCTGAAGGAGTCTGACTTTCTGTCTGCAATGCAAATATCCAATCCATCAACTGCTTTTGGAGTCCTACCTGCCAACAAGGCTCGATAGTGACTCCTTCAGTATGACAGCTTTCCTAACCTCGGGATGTTCACCACAGTGGATGGCCACTGAGAGAAGCATCAACAACCTGATGGCCTCAGTGGAAGGCAGCCACCTCAAAAATTGAGGCGCAGAACATGGCTGGACTCAATGTACCCCACCTTGTCTGGGATGTGGTCAAAGTTCTCTAAAGTGCAAGTTAAACAGCTTTCTGAAAGGTTCTGCCAGTCTAGTCTGTATGGCATCTTACCCTGCCATCTGAGCTAACTCACTACCAGTTGGTGAGTTGACAGCTCAGCTCCTCACAAGTGTCCAAAACATACAATTATAAAGTTAATTATGTACAAAACCTAGGGTGTTGTAAAAACGTTCATTGGACAAAGATGGGGACTCTAGTCACATGACTTGGACTCAAGTCAGATTTGGTAATTAAAACTATGACTTTAGACTTGACATGAAAAATATTCAGACACTTGTGACTTGGATTTGGACTTTTACACCAATGACTTGGGACTTGAATTTGTCTTGACCCCATTTATTTTAAAGACTGGAGATTTTTGACATATGCTCAAGGATGTCAGATAAGAGTGATACTGAGAAAAACCGAGACAGAGACAAAGTACAAAAAAAAGGTAAGGGTTTGTTTATTTACAGGCGAGTTCCAGGTTCTAGTCTGAAAGAAGGCAGAGTCCAGGTGAGTATTTGAAAAACAGGGCAACTTGAATTTGTAGATAAAAATCAATGTTTCCTATGCTTACAGATATCAAAGGCAACAACATTTGGGAGAGAGAGCGATTCCAAAGGCAGGCAAAAGTTCCAGTAGAGTGGCCAGGTTCTTAAAAATCCTCTTGGTTCCAGAAAACTCCTTTTGAAACAACGAGAGGACATGAAATCCAAATCCAAAAAAAACGATCACAAACTTAAGGGTCAAATACAACAAGGGTGAGTACTTTAAAGTTCTTAGTCTAAGTTATACTATAGTGGGCTTAAACACTACCAAATAGGTGAGATGCATCAGCAAAGATCAAACTGCTGAGCAGCTCTTTTAAAGGCCAGACAGTCATCAGGAGAATCACCCACATCAATTAGGACAACACATCAATAATCATTACAATTTTACCAAAAATCTTAGGATGACCTGAGATTATTAAATCTAAAGTTTAATACACATTATTTATAAAGTGCGCCCTCTTAATTCATTTGACTCATTCTGTGACTGAATGGCAGAGAAATCAAACCTAAAACTTTTTCATTAGAGGACAACTCCCCTCTGTGATGGACTTGCGACCTGTCCAGGGTGTACCCCGCCCCTCGCACTGTGACTGCTGGATATAGGCACCAGTGACCCACGCAACCCTGAAAAGGAAGAAGCGTGTACAGACAATGGATGGATGGATGGATGGATGGGTGGATGGATGGATGGATGGATGTGTGGACGGATGGATGGGTGGATGGATGGATGGATGGATGGATGGGTGGATGGATGGATGGATGGATGGATGGATGGATGGATGGATAACTCCCCTAACCACTCAGCCACAGTTGCCCATTTCACAGTATTCATACAAAAATCATGTAAAACATGAAGAGCTCATGAGCTGGTATTTAAGGAGAAAATATTGAGTGTAATTAATGATCTAATGTCAGTCAATGAATGGCTGACTTCCAACCTGTGTGACTTTAGCTAGATGAATAATTATGACTTTAAGTAGTTGTTGAACTTGCAGCTTAGTTTTTTACATACAATTTGTGTTGATTTAGGCTCTATAAATTGCAGCTAAATGGCGAATAAAAACAAAAAAATTGTCAAATATAATTTTACACTGTGGAAATTTTACAACAAGCAAAGGCAAAACCAGCATAGGCTTCTATTTAATAATTTGTACTAAATTGTGGCATGATTTAGCCTGTGCACCACATTGCTAGACTCCATAATTCCATATACCACAGAAGCTACTTCCTACTATCTACTTCAATAATCAACAGCAATTATGTCAACTTTGATTGCTACTTCTAAATGAATACGACTACATTATTAGGTTAAATTCTGGTCAGATCACATTCACCTTGAGGTAAATAAGATACAACCTGCTTATTTGTGAAAGGAGAAAAAAAATTCCCCTTCTCCTAAAGCCATAACACAATTCTTGTAGCATTTTTACACTTTTATATACATTCTGTAGTCTTTGTACATTCTAATAACGCATCATTATTTTACATGCAATATTATAATTTTTAAAAACTTTTCTATTGTCATCCCTTACCCAGGGCTGTTCACCCAAACTACTTCAAAATCTCAAAAGCAGTGAAAAAGTAAACCGTTAAAGTAGGTTTTTTATCTTTTTTCCCCACAGAAACAATATAGAAAAAAATAGGTAAGTTTTGCTTCCTATCTTAGCCTTTGCTTCGTGTAAAACAAGTCCATCACCAAATCTTTTCTGTGTGGTTATTAACATTACAGACAGAAAATGACTAATGCTACAAATTATTACTTTTTTTTTATTAAAAGCGTGCAGTAAAATGATGCAGTTTGATTGGCTATTGGACTTCCGTAAATAACTCTGATGGGTAATGTAGTTGTTTTAGCTTTGGTTTATACAGTTTTATGAGTGCTTAAACTACATTACCCATAGTTCTTTGCGCGTTCGCAACTTGTGTTGACATATGCCGGTAAGCATAAACCCACGCGGCTTGTGCCTCCAGCTGTGTTTTTACTAGGCGTTTTAGGAGGAGTAATACCAGAAAAGTAAATTGTAAGTTATGACGGCTACCTAAAATTCTTTACAATAATGTTATTGTTTTTATTCAGTCACGATGCTAAAGCTAACGGCTACGGAAGTGGCATAAATAGGTTGACAAACTGAGATTAGCTAACAACACACAGCCGTCAAACCAATTTGCAGCGTATTTCTGATATAATATTGGTATTTGGAAAATTATTGTTGATTAAAGGCAAGTCGTGTCGTTCGGTCAAACCCTGAAAATAAGTTATGATGTAGTCCGGGATGCAGCAGAGACTAAAGAAAATCAAAGTTCACGATTGTTCTTTTTCAAGTGCAATGGTCCAGAGCTGGGAAAACAACAACAACAGAGATTTGACACAAACATGAGGTCTAGATTGGTGATTGAAAACAAACGAAACAAAAACTTGTGCTGGACCTGTTATAAATAAATAAATAAACACAACATCTTTATTTACTGAGATAACTGGATGGTATTTTCAGGAGAAGTAGGAGATGGCTTGTTCTTACCTTTAGTTATTCATATTCCTAATCAATGAAAGAATGGGGGACAGTGAAAAATGCAATAATTAGAGAGGGGTGATGCACACTACGAACACTGTAAACATACAACATTAACATCGACTGTGACAGGAATTTTCACATACCTGCACCATCTCAAAATATAGGTTGGGGATGACTCAGCTGAAAAAAAAATTACAATATTTGTAAAACTGAGTTAAAGTGAATTTGAATGTGCTGATTTTGAATGGCTGTGGTGGCCCTTTGAGGATGGGCTGATTCCAAAAGTTAAACATTAGTACATATACTACATCCAATGATTACATTTTTTGAAGTTTCAAAATGTAAAACTTATCTATCCATAAACACATCATTGGAAAGCCTGTTAATTGCCCTTTTAAATGGTGCCACAGTTGGAAGGAACATCCATTTGTAGAATGAGCAGTGGAGCCCATGAAACATTTGCTTATTATGCTGTTGCTATTGACACTTTCTGACAGTATAAAATTTATTGCTAAGAAGCATAGTTACTAAATAAACAAATAAATAAATAAATAAATAAATAATAAATAAACAATCTACCAAACACTAATCTTATTTTTTGTTCTAAGTATATAGTATATGTTTTGCTTACGAACACATCTCATTGGAGTGCCTTTGCCTCTCTGCTGCAAGAAAAACATGTATTGGTATAGTCTCTAAACTTCAGTTTTGAAATAGTATCCTTGAAAATATTTTATTTTCGAGGAGATGTCAGACTCTTTCTTGAACTTTTCATGTTTTAGTGTTAAGTGTGACGTGTAGTTTGTTTTCCAAAACTTCCAAAGCTTATAATTTCTGTATCAGTGCCTCAGTTGGTCCTGTGATCAGCACAGTTATACTCTTGTTCACAAACTTACCAGTGTTGTAATCTGTTTTAACTTGCCAGTTTATGTCTCCTTAAATCCCTGAGCTTTAAACGAATGTTTTATGCATTTAATAAATGTAATATAAGTGTGGAGCAACACTATAGTTACTGAGCTAAGCAAATAAGAACATTACAATGAAGAAGATGTTGTAATGTGTGTGTCTGTTTCAGAGTCTGAAGGAGAACAAAGAGAAGAGAGAAGAATGGCTCCGCTTCCTCCGAGGCTCACTGGGTTTCTTCGTTCTTTTTCCAGTGTCAGCAAGAAGGAGGATCTAACAGAACAGTTCTATGATCTGAAGGTGATGTCCGACACCACATACATAGAAATTAAATCAAGCTAATAATCTCTGAATTGGATCAAATGTACAGGATGGGGTAACATTAAATACAAATGTAACCTTGTGTTTTGTAAGATGAATAGATTCTTCAACCCAATGGTTACAAGGAGGGAAAAAGGGTAGGAGAAGTTGACTTGAACAAGAACTACATGCAGGCATATACTGTACAATCTTGTTGCACATTTTGCTGTGGCGTTTTTATTATCCTCTACTTCTGTCGACTCTCAGCTTTACACATTTAATTACCGGTGCTTTTCAGAGAAAAGAACTCAACCTTTTAACTTTTGACCTGGCATCTCTGATTCCACTGTTCTCTCTCTGACTTATACATTCAATTCAGTTCAGTTCAGTTTATTTACGTAAATCACAAGAAAGGTTATCTCATGGCACTGTACAAAAAACCCTCAAAAATCAATCAGAATGCAAGCAGATTGTATTGAATCTTCACTTCATCACAGTCTCTCATCCTGAGCAGCACACTGGCAGCAGTGGAGAGGAAAAACTCCCTTTTAACAGGAAGAAACTTCCAGCAGAACCAGGCTCTGGACCAGCTGGGTTTGAGAGGACAGGAAAGAGACACAGAGAAACAGAAGGACTGGTCCAGGTGTACTTTCCTCTGTAAGCGGGAGAAAGAAAACACGTTATTGATTGACATAATTAACACAAATATGTACAAGAGAGTGACCAGTGTTTCCCTTAAGAAATTGGTCTTGGGGATGGGTGTAGGTACTTGTTTAAAAAAAACATAATTTTACATGACTCACCTTCAATTATAGTAATAAATTTACATTGTGAATATTTAATTGCCTAACTACATCCTAAAGTTAAGGACTCATCCTGATAATTATCAATAATAATTTAGTGATTTATTTAATTATTATTGATATTAAGTGATTAGAACTCTGTGCACCAGCAGATGGATCCAAGTAGGGGTCTCTGCAGAACGTGCTGTACTGTGGGCGGAGACGGCCCAAATCGTCATTGGCCGAGGTCTTAATGTGGGTGGAGTCTGCTTGTGATTGGCGGAGATGGCCCAAGAGATGTGATTGGTCGGATTGACGGCTGGAGGCAGCGGGGAGTAGCTTGGTTGAGTCGGGCAGGAAGTAACGTTTTTTTTATTATTAATTTTAGTCATAACTTGAGAAAGGAAAGTGCTAGTTGCACGCAATTTGAACGTTATACATGTGAAAGGATGTGTAACAATATAGCTTGGTCAAAACATCCCTAACCAGCCTGTAAAAAATTCATTTTTAGCTATCTTTTTACAGGCTGACTAGGGATGTTTTTAATCAAGCCATATTGTTACACATACGACGTTCAAATTGCGTGCAACTAGCACTTTCCTTTCTCAAGTTATGACTAAAATTAATAAAAAAACTTGTTGCTTCCTACCTGACTCGACCAAGCTACTACTCCTAGCTGCCTCCAGCCTCCTCAAACCCCACCGTCAGTCCGACCAATCACATCTCTTGGGCCATCTCCGCCCACATCGAATCCTCTGCAAATCACGAGGGCCGTCTCCGCCCACAGGAAAAAACCTACTGCAGAGACCCCTTACTCGATGGATCTGAGTCCATAGTTCTCAGTTTGTCACATCTAGAGTCACACAGAAGAGCTCCAGACGCTTTCAGAGTGTGGATGGCTGATTATCTCTTTTGTTTCCCTGATGGAGACTAGAGACCTGTCCAGGTGTCTCTGGTGAACTGGAGACCTGTCCAGGTGTCCCCTGCCTTCACCCAAAGGCAGCTAGGACAGACTCCAGCCCCACCCTGACCCTGATTAGGAACAAGGACAGAATGGATGGAGAATTTTTCTTTATAGCAGGAAAGAGACATTTAATTATAAAACATGATTTATTTTATGTTAATCTGAATCAGTTTAGTGTTATTTGTAAATATATTTGACAGTTTTGTAGGAATGAACACATTTGTAATGTTTGTTCAGAATAAACCTGCTTCTTATAACTTCTGTAACGTTTTGAATAAAATATTATCAGTAAAAACCTCAAATCATGTCCTCTCTAATAATCATTAGAACTCTAGAAGAACTTTAACTCTTGTAGGTATAAAGGATAACAGTTAAAAATGCAACTATCAAAAAAACTTCCTCTCACTCACTGAGAATAATTTATTTACCACATTTTTAAAGACCGATTATAATCTGGGCCCTTAAGGGTTAATGCTCCTGAACGGGACCATGTCTGACCTGCAGTGTGTGTGTGAGACAGAGGAGAGGAGCTCAGCTCTGTTTGAGTAGACTAACAGCAGCTCATTCTGTCTGGTTTTATGGTGTTTTTAATTTACAAACTACTTGTTATTATTTTTTTTAAATTTAAGGGACATTACAATAGCTGGTAGCTGCGCTGCTGATTAGCGCTATTTATTAGAGCATGATCGACCCACAGACACCCGGTCACACGCAGGTCTGTGTTGGTGATTCTTGCTATAATATATAAAAGTAATTATTGATAAGGTAACCATTAGGGGTGTAAGCAAATATCGATAAATTGAAATATCGCGATATTTCATTTCCCGATACTGTATCGATATTCTAAAGCCCTGTATCTATCGATTTTTTTATTAAGGTTTAAAATGTCAACTTTCCTGCCAGCCGTTCATTTTTATGTTGTAGTTCAGCCTCTGACCGCTAGTTGGCAGCAGTGAGTCAGCCATTTGGCTCCTCTACCTCTTGAGGTAGAGGCCATTGTTAAGTGTTGGGTGACCATATTGTAAATTA
>NW_013952785.1:196223-197954 GCF_001266775.1 Austrofundulus limnaeus
CACACACACACACACACACACACACACACACACACACGTGTCTTTCTATCTATGTGAGGACCACACACAGCATTCACAGTCTCGCTCTACGCCATCTTTTTTCCCCAAGTTTGGCGAGAGGCATATATGGAGGGGCACAAAAAAGGCTCTCGACTTGATCTAGCCTTATATTAATAAAAATTATTACATGCCGTGAAATTTTTGGAGGGACGGGCTGTTTCGTTAGTGGGGGGCTCCCCTTCAAAAATGGCAGAGGAAACGCTGAGTGACTAAAGACGGCAGCAGAGTGATCACAGATACACAAATACAAAGAGCTAAAACAAAAACATTCAAAAGTTGTGGTTTTTAACTATCATTATAGCTTTAATTTAGGTCTTTAAACCTGTCGCAGTTCAAATGAAATAAGGTGGCGCTACTGAGACCCTGACTTATACCTGTCTCAGCTCTCATTAAATCCTATGTGCAAAGAAATTGCTTCTCAGGAGGAAAATGGCTGAAGTCATTCTGAGATAATCTCTCTGCTTGTGCTAAAAAGCTTGGTTTTAGAAGATATAGAGATGCTGATTGTAGTGGAGTCAGTCTGTTAATGCTTATCCTGGCCTCTGCGCCCTGAGCTGTCAGATCTGCTCAGATTTAATATCTCACTGCTCTAATGAGAGAGTCTCAAAGAAAAAAAAAGTAAAGCTCATTAACAATGGATTCTAAAGAACTGCCACAAACGCTTTCAGAACTGCACTGTATAAACCAAATTTAATTTAAAAAAGTGATACTGGGAGTACCAGAAACTCAAAACAAGCATCAATAGCAACATTAAACTAAGGTGTTTGGCAGAGAAGATTTGGTATATTTTTCATATGCACAACCCACATATTCAGCTCTGCTTATCATTCCGCAAATGCATGTTCCTTACAAATGTGGCACAATTTACATGGGAAATTAACAGGTTTTCCAAATGGTAAAAGATTTATTACCAAGAATGCATTATTACAACAAAGAAATAATCTAGCGAACCCAAATTTCTTTACTTTTTGTGCTTGTGTTTTATAATAAACTAGGCTTAGTACTACGCAAAACATGTCTTATTACTGTGCATTTAATACTGAAACATAACTTAAAAAAATAGAAAAAGTCTAACCAAAAAAATTTACGACCCTCCTGCTGTACCTCCAGGGACCCACTAGGTGTTGAGACCCTCTCGATGAAGACCTTTATCCCTGAGTATTAAAACAACTATGCAACTAATTGTAATTATTACGGCTGCCACAAATGATTATTTTTATAGTCGACTAATCACCGATTATTTTTTTTGATTAGTCGACTAATCGGATCATATATTAATTGAATATAAAACATACAGCTTACCATGCCAGAATGCAGCTGCTATTATACTATATATCCATTGTTAGATTTTAGCTATATGCTAACTAAAAATAATTGCTGTGGACCACCCAAAAACACCATATAAGGCTACGTTTTCTGCCCCACATACTGTACCAGGAAGTGTCCATTCATAAATAACATCACAAAGTAAAAAGAAGAACTTTATGAGTTCGGAGATTAAAGTCCTGCTCTCAGAGATCCAGAAAAGAAAATCTCTAAATTTTAGCAGCGTCAGCTGTGGAATTAAAGGACCTGCTAAAGCCAAGGAATGAAATGACGACTGCTATTTTTTTTTTTTTTTATTGATGGCCTCCCTTCTCCCCCTATAGCCATCCTCTCCACACCATTATT
>NW_013952785.1:199215-200892 GCF_001266775.1 Austrofundulus limnaeus
CCCCCAGGTCCCCATCCCCAGACGGCCAACGGGGAACGGGGGAGTAAAAAAAATAAAAGAAGACCCCGACACACACACACCGCCACCCTCAGATGTACTGTTGATGTGTGATGTTCTATAATGCAATTAAAATGGGGATGAAGACAGGGCAGAGGCCAGCACTATGCCAGTTTCCCCTCCACCCCAGCTCCAACCCCACCCTAAGTGTCTAAAGGAAAATAGTGTGAGTGGGCACAGGCCATGACGACTGCTATTAATGCTGTGTCTCCCGTGGATCATATACAGTCACAGAAATAAAAATCTAAATCGACTTCATCTCTCTCTAGTCCTGCTCCGGATTTTCTTTGGTCAAATATTTTTAATTTAAGTGAAAACAACTGTGTTACATAGTTTTCATTTATTCAGAAGAAGAGCAGTCGCACATCGCTCCCCCATCCCTGGCCGTCTCCCCCATCGTCACAATTAAGTGTCTGATGCGTTTTTGAAAATTTCTCCAAACTTTAATTTAAGTTAAGCATAATTTAAGTTGGTTTGTAGTTTGATGTCTTCATATTAATATTGTAGTGCTAAACAACAGCATTATTAGCCAATTTAATTTAATTTAGCTAATTTATGTCGTTAGTCTTCATTATTACATTTAAAATGATAATTCCAATTCAAACAGAATAGCATATTGTCAACATAATTTAGGAGTTTGATTTATTTTCAACTCAAAATATCTTCAGACTAATGAAATATAAAGTTATTAATGAAGAAAATCTGTCTGAATAACAACAGACTGACTGCTCGTAAAATATATGATAGGTCTGGACCACTTGTGAATTTTGTTTGTATCTGAAGAAAATCTAACAATAGGACAAAATTGGTTCTCCTAAATCACTCATACGCACAACAGAACAAATCTGTTCTTACGAACGGTTCATGCATGAGGCCCATTGTATTTCATTTACATAACCTACGTACCTCTGAAAGCTATAAGGTAACATTGTGTTTGCCTCTGTTTGTGTGGGTGTTTGTTTGTATGTAGCTTTAGTAAAATATCTCATGAACCACTAAGTGGATTTTAATAAAACATCCAGAAACCAATCACTGGATTTATATTTACAACTGGATTCACTTTTGAAGTCAATTCAATTCAAGATGGCCACCACAACGAACTGACCCTTTAAAACACAAAAATGGCTATAAGTCAGGCAATCATACAGATATTGAAGTAAAATTGGGCATGGTAGTAGCTACGCCTAGTTCTCAATACCAATGAATGCCAAGTTCAGAACCAAAGATTTTTCCTAGTGTGTTCTGCTTGGAGTCAAGGATGTGCGTCTATTAGCAAAATATCTCATGAAGCAGTGGACAGATTTTATTGCAGCTCTCAATATTTTCTTTACTGTAAACATTGGGATCAAATGTTGTGGTCAACCCTGTTTATCTGTTAAATATTGTCAAACAAATAAACTGTTATAAATCTGTCAGATTTACCAATACTGAGCTAAAACTTGGTGTCGTAGTAGTTGAGACTAATACTGTGAGCACTCTCATTTCAATGTGCTATACTATAAGAACTAGAAAAATTTAGTAACTTTACTGCTAATATGCATTTTTAAAATCCATTTTCACACACACACACACCCACACACACACACACACACACACACACACACACACACACACACACAC
>NW_013952785.1:202672-206218 GCF_001266775.1 Austrofundulus limnaeus
GATACATACATATAAATACATAAATTATAAAAAAAGTTTTCATAACTCCAATGATTTGTTTATTTTTGTAATTTTTTATGTAATTGTTTTGATTTTCAGAACATACGATCAAACATCAAAAAATAAATAAAATTAAAAGATGGTGCACCTACCCACACCCCATCATCCCCACGACAATTCATACAACAAATCGTCACTCTGCAAATTCAGGAAATCCAAAGCCATAAAACTCCATTTCAAATCACACAGTAACCTGAATCCTTTTCAATATGTCCCAGAAGATGACCCAATCAGTTTGTCTGCTCCCATCCAGGTTGCTGAGCATGACCTTATAGGAGGCTGTGTCTGCCATTGATTTAGTCCATTCTTTAAACTCAGGACACTGTGTGGTCTTCTTGAATGATTTATTTACAAAGCGTGTAGCTTTTCACACTGCGGTGTATTCTTTAAGGCTTCTCAAAGAACATCTTAAGAACTTCTTGAAATGGAAAGCCACAAAAACTCAAACAAGATGGCCTCCTTGCAGTGTATTGCTGATGTCAATAAATGGGCCATTCAAGTTCATTCTTGTAAAGCAAGTGTACGTATTTCCCTTCTGACAGCCAAGCTAGTTCAGAGCCGGTCATTCTATGGGTCCTGGTGTTTGGCTGCTGGTTTCCGAGACCAGCGTTAATCTGACTGCAATTGATGCCATGTTCACAGTGAGATTTAAACACACGTTTCAAATTTGCAATATTTTCACGACTTGCTCTCTTTCTACCTGCTTGCGGGTGTGTGGTTGTGTTTGTGTTTGCATGCTAATGTTGAAGGTCCAGATGCATTAGTACACACGCACCCCTTTTGTTCTGTACACATTTAGTACAATGTTAAAGTTTTAATACTAAAATCTCTCTAAGGTTTGGGGCTCAGGTGTGTATGATGATGCTTTGATTTATCCCCCAGCTGCAGTGAATTGGTAATGAGGAAACATGTACAGATATTTAATTATTTATTACATTCAATGACATTTATGTTAGGGCAGTTGGATAATGATGGGATAAATGTTGTTTTTGTGTCCTTTTTGTCATTTTTTGTGTCCCTTTTTGTCTGTTTGTGTTCTCATGTCATATTTGTCTTTTTGTTTCTCAATATGTGTCCTTTGTCTTCAAATGCATTTTCCCCACTATTTATGCATCCATGTAGCCTTTTTGTTTTTTGTATTTTTTGTCTTAATATTTCTGATTCTTCCAATTTGTCTTAATATGCCTTCCTATGTATACCTTTTTGTGTTTTCCTTATGAGTCCATGTATTTATGTTGAGTCCAGCTTTATGTTGATGTTTGATCGTTGTGAACCTTTTCTTTTGTTCTTTTAGCATAAATACTACAGTCAAAATCTGTGATGTCTTTCATTCAGTTTTTATGTCTTCATATCAGTTGGTTTATATTTATGTTTCATTCACTGTTTGGAGCTAATCTTTTGTTTATGATTTCTGGTGCTAGTCGTGTTGAAGCTTACAGTTCGTGTGACTTAATGTTGCTCCTCAGAACACTCAGGAGAAGATGAAAGTTACCATTCATCATGACTTTGTGCAGCAACAAGTTTCATATCTTTGACCATTTAATTGGTAGAACTTCTTTTCACCTATTTCTACTTTTCCTCTTCAGCCCTCTTGGCTCGATTCTCTCACTGTCCTCCTGACATTTTTTCTCTAATTGGACAATTATTCTATATTCCTCTTTGTGTGCAATGGTTCTGGTTAAAGATGTTGTTTGGAATTTTATTTAAATGAGGTGCAGGCACCTTAAACAGAATGCTCCTGTTGGAGCTTCTGCTGCTCGATGCATAATTTCCCCCAAAGTCACAGCTCATTATTTCTGCCAAACTCAGAGCCAAACTTTACCATTAGGCAGCACAAATAAGTCACTGTAACCAAAATTAGCTTGGCACTGGGACCATTAGAGTTTTTTTTTTTGTTTTATTTATTTAACTGACTAATAATTAATTAGAGCAGGGGTTTGCGATCTGTGGTTCTCGGACCACATTTAACTTTTTGCTTTGTCTGCAGCAGCTCTTTGTAACTTTGACAAAAGACGAGGTGGAAAAAATGTAAAGGCTAGCAGTTCTCTTTGAACTCTAGTCCAGTTTTTACAAGATGTGAATAACATTTCTGAAACAGAATAATATTAAGACAAGAAAAAAACATTAGTGTGCATTTCATTAATTCAGCTTTCAGCTAAATAGTGTGGTCTTTCCCTGAAATCCACTGGAGACCATTTTTCACACATCTAACAGGTGGTTTAGGAGAAGTGCAGTTTTACAAATAAAACTGTTACAAGTTGTTAGAAAATATAGCAAGCTATTCTTTGAACAAAAATTAAGATGTAAAGATATTTTTTTATTAAAAACACAACCAAGGAGTTTAAATAAATAAATATCAGTCAAAATTAGGGGAAAATTCAGTGAAACTCAGACAATACAAACCCAAACCAACAGACTCTCCTAATTTTCATGAGGGTTTGCTAAATTTGCATATTTAGGAATATTACTGTTTATATTTGTATTCTGATTTGCATAAAATCAGCAACAAATAATAGTGATGATTATGATGATGACATTAATAATAATAATAATAATAAAACAGAGCTTTGATATTGGAATATTATCTATCGGCTGATATCAAATATTCTGTGATAGAATCGAAAGTGAAAAAATCTGGATCGGTGCGTCCCAGGTTAGCAGATGAGCGGAACTGTCCTGTTGTAAATAATCCTGCTTTTCTTCACATGCATTGCTGTAACCACTGTAGTCAACCACTGTTTTTTTTTCAACAGTTGGTACTGAACATGGCCAGGAAGCCGTTGAAAGTGCAGCTGCTTTTCTGTTTGAGACCTTCTACAATAAAGACCATGTGGGTGCAGAGGAGACCCGAGCCATTAAACAGATGTTTGGCCCTTTTCCATCATCTGCAGCTGAAAGTTCCTGTTCCTGTGTGGCCCGGCTGGTGGCTCCACTTGGAGACTCCAGAGTGGAAAACTTCATCAAGACACAGAGTTCTCGTCACAACCCACAGCAATGTTCTGCATTTGGACGCAACATTGTTTTTTCATATGATTGTTACACCCTGGAACCACTGGAAAGCATGCCTTTCTCTGGTACCCATGATGAGAACTCCAGGATAGACTTTCTCTGCTTTCTCAACAACCAGCAGAGTGGGAAGAATGCCGCCACTGAAAATGCTCCCAGCCCTGGCAGGTCTTTAGGGCCAGATGATGGATCAATCCTTCAAATAGAAGTGGAGAAATACCTGCTGGGAGGCAACATTATTTCATCTAATCCAGAGGAACTGTGCTCCTCCTTGTTTGAGATGCTGGCCTCAAACAAAAGTGACAATGAACTGCAGAATGAGGTAAGGAACAAATCAAATTTAATTTTTTGTACAACTCACTTTCAAATAACCAGTTGACCAAAGTACTAAACTGCAAAATATGTACAATACATACATACTGTACATCCATCCATCCATCCATCCATCCATCCATCCATCCATCCATCCATCCATCCATC
>NW_013952785.1:206337-211214 GCF_001266775.1 Austrofundulus limnaeus
TATCTATCTATCTATCTATCTATCTATCTATCTATCTATCTATCTATCTATCTATCTATCTATCTATCTATCTATCTATCTATCTATCTTCAAGTACAGGTTGAAATTTCATAACACCAAAAATGCAATTTTAAAGTATTTTGACTCTCAATAATCTGTAACAAGAGGGGTGGGGTGTAACAGCACCTGCAGCACAGAGGAGCAAGTAAAGGAGGATTGGGAGAGGTGGGGAACATATTTTTAGCAGCAGACTTGGTTTAGAGATGATTATTTACTTTATATGTTGTGTTTTTATGTCCTACAAGCTCTGAGACAAAAAATAAATTTGAAGCTGAGTTTTTGAAAAAAAAAAAAAATCTGGATGTCAGCTCACCTGCAAAATGGAGGAAAATCCGTGTCATTTACAGACAATCCATACAATTGACGTGTATGTTAAAATTTTATTTTTAACATTTGCATAAACCTTTTCCACAAAGAATTGTGTAAAAAGGCCTAAATAATTTTTTTATTTGTCATTTTCAAACATTATGTAAACAAAGAACTGTGTGTTTGATTAGCTGATGAATGATGACGATGATGGCAAAGATTCAGTCTGTTTTGTTGACAGCAGTTTATTTTTTTAAAGTTCAGCTGCAGCATCAAGCTTTTTAACACATTGAGACTTTAACTGAGTAATAATTCCATTTTAAAAACACTATACCTAAATGTCTGTAGTTTTTGACTACTATTCCTAGGATGCTGTTCTATTCTCACAAGGATTGTAGGTATGGGAGGCACTTCTTAATGTGTTCAGTAATTGGTTCCTCATATTCAACCCATTGGTCAGCTATTAATGACCTCCCTACTCCGACCCATGGTCAACCTTGGTCCTAAATGGCCCAATCTGAAGGCTTTTTGCAAAGAGAATGAGATAAGCAAAAGCAGGTAACACATTAAATCCACTGATGGTGATCTAAACCTCTCCCAGAACTAGCATCTGGACAGACAATATGGATCACTACAGAGAGAACAGTTCAGGTGTTAGACCTGCCCACACTCCCAATATTGTATGTAGGAGAGACTGACTGGAGTCAGAAAAGGTGAAAAAAAAAACACTAATCAAACTGGCAGGAAGTGCAGTTTACAGGAGATGTATAGATTACAGATTTCCTTAATTATGGGAGATTGTCTGATACTTGGGTAAGATCGGTAGAAAAGATTGGCTTCTCTTCTACCTCTACAAAGGTCTGTCCCATTTTGCTCTGCTGTGAGCACTACCTAATGTCCATTTGTATTGTTTCAAGTAGAGCTGGGCAGTATGACCTAAATTTTATATCAGTATTTTCAACAATTGCACTGGTTTCACGGTATTTGACTGTATTTTTTTCATCACAGCTCAGCTGATAGTAAAATGTACAAATGTTGGTTATTGACTTTTTTCTTTTACTGTACCTTTTTCTGTGTCGCTGTTTCCCTCCTCTTGTACGTCTTTTTTTCTTTGCCTGCTTGTAGACAGTAATCATGCATTTTGGTTCAATCATGAAGGGTTGAGAAAAGCTCATTATGAGGTCTATCGTTGTGTGTTAATAAAACTTAAAAGGACGACTCACCTTGCACACCAGTCAACTCAGCTCTACTACAAACTACTTCCCCTGGGCTTTTCACAATAGAAGCACGTTAAAGTCTCCATGCATTAGCTTCTCCATTATAACGTTGCACGTTAAATCTAACCGTGCACGTCACTGAAGAGTTGTTTACCACATTCAGCGATGGTGAAAACAGGATGTTTTTTTAACGTCAGTCAATATAAGCAGCTGAAACACCACCCGCCACCATTTACTCCAACAAGCTGCTCCAACAATAACATTAGCATGCTAATGCATAGCAGTGCTGTGAGGAAAAGTGGGCAGGAAATAGTTCTCTGGCAGCCGCGACAAAACATTCCAAACATGTTCAGGCTATTTAAACTGGCATGTCCGGTATTCAGAAAATTCAAATAACAAAAATAAAAAAACAGTTTTCAGTACAAAACGGTATACCGCCCAGCACTAGTTTCAAGGGTATTGTTCAGTGTTTTTCAATAAAATAAGATTGGAACATTAAAGATGTATTGTGACCTTATAACACATAACAGTATCAGTTATTTAAAAAATTGGAATTGGCAGGTCAGACTTTTTAGTTTGTGATTGGTGATCAGCCAGAAAACTGCAATCAGTGCAGATTACCAAAAGTTACATAAAACAGACATAGGCTACGTTCACACTGCAGGTCTTAATGCTCAGTTCCGATTTTTTGAAAAAATCCGATCTTTTTGTGTGAACGTTCACATTACATTTTAAATGTGACCTGCATCAGACCCCTGTGTGAATGCTCCACAGCACTGATGTGACATGCATGAGCAGTAAAAGACGTGACGTCTCATCAGCCGGCTTGTTTGTTTACAGAGCTAGCATGGATGCTACATTTTACACATCGCATCAGAAGTTGTTGTTTAATCAGAGCCGATTAAATAATTATCTGACATGCTTCTTTAGTTCAGTGCTTATATCTGAAGCTGCCTCTGACCGCGATGCTCCAGTGAAGCTTTTTTTTTTTAACGAAACTATGAGCTGGAAAAAAGTATCGACAAAGTATCGAACTTTAGGATCGATACTCTCCGCGACCCAGGCTGGACATGTTATTATCAAACTATCTACGTGGAAAATGAAAAGTAAAAAGATGAAGCAACTGGACTTGTGTTTTGGAGCTGTAAACACACGGAGCTGCAGATTTAAACAGCGAGACTTGAGGTTAGTGTCTTATCGATCCTTCAGCCCCTCCTCCTGATGAAAAAGTCAGATGAATGTGACATGAGCGTTCACACTGCAGTCACTTTGAAAACATCAGATATATATCCGATTTAAAACCACATACTGAAACGGCCTGGGTCGGATTTGAAAAAATCGGATTTGTCGCGTTCAGACTGTCATAAAAAAATCGGATATGAGTCAGATGGATCAAAAAAATCGGATTTGGGTCGGATTTGCCTGCAGTGTGAACGTAGCCATAGACATAGACACAAAGGCACTCCTGCACTCCATATGCATTATGGAAGGTAGGGGCAGCTGTGGTGTTGTGGTTGAGCAGCTGACTTGGGACCAGAAAGTCACAGATTCGACTCCCCGCCAAGCTCACATGTCATGGTGTCCTTGATCAAGACATCCAACCCCCAACTGCTCTCTAGGTGCCTACATAACTGCCTGCTGCTTCCCTTGGGTGATTCTCACATGTGATGGATCAAATGCAGAGCACAAATTTTATCAAAATATCGAAATACCAAATACATTTACCTTTACTTTGTTTGATACACATTTTTTGTTATGTAAAATTGATACAAATGTCCTGGGGAGGTAGAGGGTGAGGGTAAAAGGGTATTGATTATTGGCTTTTTCATATTCCTTGGGTGCAGTGAATTGGTATTTTGCAAACACATACAGACTTTTATTAATTTACTTCATTCCATAACCTTCATGAGAGGGACAGGTGATGTTGTTAGGGGGGTGGGGTGCCTCCCTAGTATACTACTAAGGAAAACACTTCGCTGATGTATTATCATAATTGACTACGGTGATTGTGCCGACTTATTGCGGCAGCCATAATGAGCTTTTTTTTGGGTGGTTAGTGGCCACAATTAGAGTGTTTGCTCTTTATAATTGTCCATGATAAATAAGGGGTTTGCTATGTTCTTTTCTTCTTATATTGGAGGTCCTGTTGGCTAATATTTCTTACTTATGTCTTTTATTGCCTGTTTTTCTATATTTTTGTCCTCTTTTATTGTTGAACTTTCAAGCTTTCATCTTTTCAAGCACAATGTCTAAATTGTAGAACTTCAGCTGGTTACAGTTGGTTCCAATGTTCCTCACGTATTTGACATTTGGAAGCGAACTCTCCCACTGACATCTTTAGATGTAGAAAGCTCTGTGTGTGTGCGTGTGTGTGCGTTTGTGTGTGTGTGAACGAGTGGGAGTCCACCCGCAGGCTCTCTATGCATCTACCTCTGTGTGACTCCAAAGTCAACAGTAAAGTGAAAAGGCTTTGCACTCAGTGCCATTAAAGCTAAGAATAAAGAGAACTTGGTCCTTATTATTTCTCACTGGTAACCGTGGAATGTTGACATTTTGTGATAGTCCCTGAACTCAACAAGGAAGCCGCAAAGTGGAGAGTCATTTGGTTACATTTAACAGTTGATTTTGAAGGTGGTTTTACTCCACTTTCATCTTTGAAACAGTTCACATCAAATGTGTTATAGATGCATAAATACTGTAGGATTTTATTAATTGGTCAACAACACAAAGAATCTAAATTCGTTTTGTTTAAAACAACAGGAGTTTGCATGTGCCACCCCTCTAATGTTCTTAGCTCTTCTTTTATGTATGTGTATGTGGAGGTGAGAGGTGTACAGTATGTCTGTTTTTGTAAGGTAGAGAAGGCCCAGTTGTGATGTGCATGCATCTTCACTGATCAACAAATATAGTTCTTCTATGGAGTACCAACCCTAAAGGTTTTGTGCTCCACGTTTGACACCCCATGAATATTTCTTCTAAATTTACTCCTGGCTGTTGGACAGATTCTATTGACAGATATTTTAATGTTTTTCAAATTTTTGATTGTGGTGTTTCAAGGTGAGCTCTCAATTATAGTTGGGCAAAAATCTTATATATACGTATACAATATATTGTCCATCGAAGAGGAATTCATTAGGCAATAGTTTTTTTTTCATTGATAATATTTTCACTTTATTTTAGCTAGTTTAACTTTCCCTTACAAGAGTTTTGACCTGTAAATGATGAGAGAAGTGCAATTCAAATTCAGACTCATAAAAAAAACCACATGGGTCAGTAGGCAGCTGCGTGAAGACC
>NW_013952785.1:211349-216641 GCF_001266775.1 Austrofundulus limnaeus
GGCTCAAACCATATCATCCACCCATGTAATTACTGTGATTGTTTACATTCTCTTTTCCGCCAACCTGACATCGGCACACAACCTTGTCCACAACATCATAGCATAACTGCAGACCAGATACACAAGTCCCTTTATCACTATCTCAGGGATTTCAAATGTACCATATGGAAAAATAAACATCACCAACTTTCACACCGTATGTTAACTGTGTGACCAGACGGATGAAAACCTTGGCCACAAATGTAAAAGCTGCATACAACTCACCCCCCATCCCTGCTTAGTAGGTCAGATCACAACCTCAAACCCTATTGCAGGGATAATCAAATCTGGTCCTCGGGGTCCGCAGCCCTGCAGGTTCTACTTGTTTCTCTGCTCCAACACACCTGGTTCGAATGAATGGATGATTTTCAGGCTTTTGCAGAACTTGGATGGGGTAATTCACTGACTGAATCAGGTGTGGTGGAGAAGGGAAAAAAGTAAAACATGCAGGGCTGCGGACCTCGAGGACCAGGATTGACTATCCCTGATTAGGAGGAAGTGTGCTACCACCAAGACCAAAGGTAGATAGGCAAAAAGGCTAAACCATCTTTTAGCTCACCTTTATGCAGAACACTCAGTCAGCCAATCCCAGTTCAGCTACTTGGTCTCCATTGTCCAATAGGAGTGACATCTGGACACTCATCTGCATAACCAATTACTACAAACGCACATTGTAACGTCAGTCGTGACACCAGGTCTTGGAGTGGAACTTTTCGGGAAAACCACTCGCTGGTGTGGAATCACACATGCACAAGCAGGTGGCTGCAGGCAAAACTTTTTTTCTGCTCTATCAACGGTAACAAGAAATGGCAGACAGCAATGTTATTTTTTTCTTGTGAAGGAACATTATTCATCAGTTTGGATGTAACTGATGTGATCATGCTGACACTGCATGTGCCACATGCAGCTCAGGGTTTCCAGATAAACATAAAAATAGGATTTTTGCTCCCTCTTTTTGTGCACATTTTCACCAAACACAACACAACTCATCTCACTACACCCTCACTAAACACGTGACAGTTTGGGTTAAATACAATCATTTTAAGGCGATAGTACAAAAATTTACCATGTCCCATCGGGCAGCCCTCCTGGCATGAGAACTACAGCTAATCCATATAAAAGTGTGTTGTTGTTGTTTTTATTTTTATTTACCACAATAAAGATTGAAAAAACACTACTATTTCTAGAGATTGTTCTCATGTAATTGGGCTTGAGTGCATAACAGAGTAGATAAACTTAAATGTTGACTGCACTGCGCCATCATGGACCACACCCTTTTATGCAAATAACAAGCCTTGGAGGACATCAAAAACATTCTGAGTGAAAAGAGGAAGGATTTAAGGATGGGAACAAAGAAGGTGAGAAAAGAGCAGGGGCATCTGAAAAGGAAAATCAAGGAGTCTGAAGACTCATACAGGAAAAAAAATTAGAGTGGCACGAGATCTATTACTGGTTTTAAAAAGACTGACAGCACAGACATGGCCAACAGTGTGGATAGGACAAATGAACATAACGTGTTCTTCAATAGATTCAGTACCAGTATCACTATCAGTACTTGTAACTGCATTTTACTTAACACCTCGTCCAAAAAAGTTTCTTTAGCTAAGTTGCTTAACTTACATTCTTCGGTCCGTGATAAATTTCAAACCTCCATCATAAAAAAGTAGTTTTGTTGTTAATTGAGAAGAAGTGCTAATTTGCAAATTTATCATAACAAGACCGCCGTCATTTCCTACAGACAGTGTGGGAAAGGGTCCCCACACTTCCCGGCTGAGACATACTCTCATGGCCAGCACAGTGACTGAGAACTGCCTGTCTCTGTACTGTTTTCTCTGTTCACAGAGACTGTTTTTTTTCCGCTAGCTCTTTGACTATCTTACAGTTGTCTGCATTTTCTAACAGACTCGTCCTGCTCCTCAGTGGAGCAGTTGAAGTGAAATGAGAGCAGTTTAGTTCTAGTTCACCAGCTTTTCAGGATAAACACACCCATGAGGTTCTGACAAATCACACAATTCTTGGTGCGCATTCCCTGTGAGATTCTGTGCATAGAACGGGTTCTCAGAAGTGGTTTGAGAACAAAAAGATGTAGTTTTTGAGGTAATGAGAATAATTAGAACAAATAATTTTATGTCTTGCAGAATACAAATCAGCTTTAAACCCCATGTCTGTCAACTGTTTCATCCTCTCTGCCCATTTTTAAACACCTTACTTTGTCATTCCCAGCTGGACTCTGTTTTTATGTGTTTGTTCTTAGTGTGCTAAATTTGTCTGGAGCTTTTAATTTCAGCCTAGACCTGGCTGCCCCATATCTTGTTTGTTTCTCATCCATCGTTTTGAGAACTCCTTGTTTTAAAACCAAAGTAATTAGTGACTTTGTTCTCTCAACTGGTTTCCACAGTTATACAGAGAATGGAAATTGCCCTGTCTGCCACTCCTTAAAAAAACAATATTAAAGTAAAATCTAAATAAATAAATAAATGTTGAAAGTCAGTAGCTGGACTGGTAATGGCCAATGGAAATTTTTTTCAGTCTATCGCCCAACATTACTGTCCAAACTCAAAATGTTCCGGAGAAGTTTGGAGTGTGGCATGGATGAAGCGGTATCACTTTGACATATTCCTCTGCTACAGTGAATTTGTAATGTGCAAACACGTACATACATTTATTAATTTATTACATGTCATGACCTTCATGCACTGGTACGGATGATGACTTTGGGTGGGCGGGGCACCCTCCCTCTCCCCAGATAATGTCAGTGGGAAATGCTGAACAGACTTAACATCTTCAGGGTTCAGTGAAGAAAAAAATGCAAAGATGTGAAAACACTTCTACTACTGGAAGCTATGTAACTCTACAAAGACAGATGACACAGTGGCACATGGCAGCCACTTTGCTGATTCTTTTAAAATGGCAGCACAGATTAATGTTAACAAAATCCATTTTTGGTATTTAAAAAGAAAAGATTTGCACTTCTAGTTGCATCACAGATGTCTCGCATCTCGAATGAGCTAAAACTGCGCCCCCAGTGTTGTGACTTTTTCTGTTTGTAAGACAAGTAGTTTGAAGGTGGGGAGGCAGACATAGAAGTCTTTAACACTTAATGATAACAACTGTCAAGCACTCAGTTCATAACAAAACAATCAAAGTCTAAATAGTGTGTGATTTGGGAGAAAAAACTTCTCTATATAAGTTTTGAGGATACAAAAATGACAGAGAGCACACTGGGGGGATTTTATGCCAGCCCAAACCCTCAAATGAAAGAGGAGGAGACACCATACTCTTATACATGAAAACACAACAGCAGAAGATAAATTACATTTTAATATATTTATTTCTTTTTCTTTTTCTAGAATTTATAGTTGTGAAAAATTACATATTCCTCAAAGACAACTACAGCCATTTAGGTAAACCTTTTCCTAAACAGTTATTTCTCAGTTTTATCTGTTAACTCTGCATTGTGAGATGTTGTGAATGGCCCTTAGCTACTACCACACCAAAACCCTTCGAGTATTCTTGTTTATTTTCTATCAAAGATTCATAATATACAGTTATAGCTGTACAGAGAACTCTTCCTTTTATTAAAATATCAGGCTATCTTTCTGATTTTAATAAAAAAAAATTTCAAGTTAGTTGGTTTTCTTTCCAACTTTCTTGGTGCGTGTTTAAAAATGTGCACCAAGAAACCAGCTTTCACTGAATGTTTTCTGTTGTGGAGAAGCAGTTTGATCTTGTGATGTATGCATTAACTAACATGTTTGTGAAATTGTGAGGAAGTCTAATTACGGTTGCTCCTCCTTGCTCAAAACTGTTTGTGTTCTATCCTATACTGTTATTGTTTAATAATTATTTTATGACATGTTCTGCTGACCTCTTGGCCAAGTCACCCTTGGAAAGCAGATCCTGATCTTTATAGGGTTTTATGTGGTTAAATAAAGGCGATGATGATTGTTGCCTTGCTCTGTGAGATGAGATAATACTGGAAAATATTTTTTTAATTTAGTTACAGCATGCTCTGATAAATATCAATCTTCTATAATAACATTTTTTTCCCGTAGGCTGTGTAGTCAGTCAATGGAAACTCAAAGGTTATTAAATGGTGAGATTAAAAAAGGTTTTGATAGATCATAGTTAATAGGTCACTTTCTATGCCATACATCAACACCAGGTCAAGAGTATGATGAAGCGAATGGGTAGGTTTCTGGACATTTATGGGTAAGAAACAGTTGACTATGCAAAATATTTAAAGCTATATTTAATCTATCATTTTCAACATCCACATTAATATTGTAATCCTCTACTTTTATGACTTCATCAATATTCAGTAAGTCACAAAAATAGTCTGATAATACGGAGAATTATCAGACTTCTGAGAGCGCACAAAATAAACATTTCTTTAGTTTCCATTGTGGATAAAGACAAACTGAGGATCTTGGAATCAAAAGAATTATAATGGATGATGGTTTTAGGATTAATCAATAATATTTATTAAAAAATAGAATCTAGTCCTCCACCTTGACCTGTTCTGGGAGTTTGAAAATTTAGATAATTGGCAGGAGTGGATTCATTTAAACTTTCTGGAACTAAGGTTGCATTAGAGAAAATAAATCAACGTGATAGCCAGTTATCAAATCACTAACAGATTTAGAAGAGAGAGAATGTCTACCTAATAATCCACTTTTAATTGTTTTATTTTCTATTCTGGTAAAATAACTGTTTATGACAATATCTTTAGAATTTGTTAGAGTTTTCAGTTTATTTTATTTCACTAGGGATTTGAGTGGGTAACAGCAGGTGAGAGGTATGTAGGACTACAACGCTGCTTCCTGGCTCGGACCTTGTTTTATCAAAAACTGGGTGAATAACAAAATCTGACAGATTCTTGGAAGGAATACCATCTCCATTTAAAGAGTGATGGATGCTTTCTCTACGCATCAGACCAAGTTTTCCCCAAAATGTCTGCCAGTTGTTTATGAAGTCTAAGTGGTTTTCAGGACACTACCATGCAAGGGCGTAACTTTAGGTCTAACATTGGGGGGGTTGTGGTCTCTGTCCATTTATTTATTGAATAAATTACTTTTGTAAAACGATTCAGGATATTTTAGGGTTAAAATATATTGGGATGCTTTTACTGTGATTTACTTAACTTTCCTGTTTTCTCTGTATTTATTCTGCTCCTTTTCTGTTCCACATCAGTTCAACAAGTAAGGAAAAAACACTATTTTTCTGCATTTATTTTCCAGCAGTAACACACAT
>NW_013952785.1:218765-222307 GCF_001266775.1 Austrofundulus limnaeus
TTGCAGGGGAGGGGGTCGGGGCGGGGGGTGGTTGTATTAAAACATGCAGCAATTTTACTAAAAAATGTAAACTAATAAAGAAAATCAATTATTGATGTAATATATGTATACTTAAATGATGCAATTTTATTGGGGGGGTTATATTGACTGGATCAAATTATTGGGGGGGTTATAACCCCCCCATCCCCCGTGTAAATTACGCCGGTGCTACCATGTCAGCCTGCATTTGAAAAATGACATGACTCTATATATCATCACTGGTCAAATTTAGCTTTTTAGCATTTGTTTTGCTCATTTTAGCTTTTAAGCTACAGTTTCGCTAATTAGTTTTGGCTTTTAGCTACAGTATTGCCTAAATTAGCTTCTTCTTTGCTTGTTTAAATTGTAACATTTCTATTAACATCAGGAAGATTTTCATCTCTCTGATTCGCATTGCAATTAAACAGGAAATGCAACTTCTTTAGTTAAGTTTATTAATTACCTAAAAATTTTAAAAGTGCATTTTTCAATGTTGATCCATCCACAGCTTTGTCCTGGTCATTAGGTGGTTTCTCCTGCTTTGTAGGTCTTGTATTTCCAAAAATATGTAGTTCTCCATATTGCAGCTGAAAAAAGAAAAGAAAGTAAAGTTAAATAAGATATAGAGGACAAACACATTTCCACTCCAGCCCTGTAGCCTTGCAGATGCAGAGTTATTACACAGTTGATACTTCAGAATTGGGCCTGCCTGTAGGATAGCGACTGCATATGATCCATGTAAAGAAAAAGCTTTGCTCTTCTCTCCCTGTGGAACTAACAAATAATCAGTCGAATCCAAGGGCAGAATTCACAAGAGTTTAGAAAACAAAAACAACAACAAAAAAAATCTTGCAGGTAAAACCTTCCTCAGTTTTCCCACTCCTTCCATCTTCTCCAAACATCCACTCTGCTCGGATCTAATAAAATACACAGAGCCTGATAAAAGTTTAGAATACAAAATAAAAGGAACTTGAAATCACAGTATCTGATATTTGTTTTAAATAGATTTTTTTACACTGTGCTGACCATTTTTTTTCTTTCTTGTAAAAAGATGGACTGAAAGAGCAACCTGTGCCTTAGTTCTGAAACCAAGCTTAAAATGAAAGCAAAAATATTCGCATTGCTTTTTAGATACCAATTACATCCTACTGTTCTCTACAGCTACTGCCTTGTAATTAGAAAACATAAACTGTCTTCATTTTTACCATCATGCCACGGTGATGTTTATTGTGCAGCTTTTTCTCTGCTGTGCAGTCAGTTTGTGTTGCTGCTCGGAGCAGGATTTGTTGTTGTTTTTCTGTTAGTCGCTAAGTGCCAGGTGGCTATGTTTGGGAGGCTAAGCAGCGCAGCATATTCTGTACCAGGCGGATGGTAATTACCAGGTGCTCAGTCTTGGCACTAACAGTGTGTTGGGGGTGTTTGCGAACCATAGAATATGTATATAAGTTGTGATGTGTGTGGCTAGTGATTGTAACACCCTTTCTGTTCTTACATTCCTCTAGCTGTTTGAACTTCTGGGACCAGAGGGGCTGGAGATGATATCTACCCTGCTTCAGCAAAGGGTGTCCATTGTTGACTCCCTCCTCTCCACCCCACATGATAGGCCAAGCTACCAAGCAGGTGAGACCACCTAATGGCTACCAAGCCATCTTCATCCTAATGAAAACTTTTCTTGATCTGATGCTTTTCAGTAGGTAACATACAAATGTCTTCATCTTTGATGCACATTTAATGTGTTGTTCTCTGTTTTTTTTTTTTTTATATTACTCTTTCGCGGAAAATGGTCTTTATGGCAGGGCTTCAGAGTGTGAAAATTTAAGTGCAATAATGTCTTTCCTTGAATTTAACAACTTCTTACTGTGTCAGATAAAGAACAAGTTGACATTGCTTTTCATAAAGAAATTACTTTTTGTCAAAGAACATGGTTTAAATTATCAACCTAATCTTGGTCAGTCAACTATTAAGAAGTGTGTGTTAAAGGGTAACATGGCTACATACGTGTGACTACAGCTCAAACTGTCTTATTGTCTTTTTGCAATGAAACACTTGAGAAAAAATTAGTTATAACTACCAAAAAAACTCAAACAAACAACAACAACAAATGTCTGAACTGCAAAAAAGTGCAAATATTTGATCTCAGCACATTTAATTGCCAATATTTTTCCGTTTATTTTAGACCCATCCACAGAGAACAAAGCGCTTAGAATGAAATCATGCTTTATTAAGATGACATAATGGTGTTTGTTAAACAGTGTTTATAGTAGGCCTCTAACTGCCTCAGGGGAGCAAAGGTTGATGCACTTTTTGACACAGACTGCCTGATGGCTCTGTGTTAATAAACCATTTTACAAAGTGCCGTTATTCTTTGAATTACATATTTCTGTTTCTTGTTAAATAAATATATCCACAACACTGGCTACATATTAAAATTTGACTTATAGAAAAAAAAACACAAAATTGTTGTAGTTCACACAACAGTTTAGATTCACAAGGGTTTTCTCCATAGACATTTTACTTCCTGCCCTCTATTTGAAATCGTGCCACAGATTCGCAGGACTGAAACCCAGCTATTAAAAGCTTCTACATACTTCTACCAAACTGCTGAAATCGGCTCTCATTGTCGCGTTTTCGTGATGAAAATTGCATCATTTTGTTTTTGGCTTTGAGTTTTCCACCCCTTCTTGTCACATTTATAAAAATAGTCAAATGGCCAAAAGCTCATGGGTGGAAATAAAACAGATGTTGTGTAAAGAGGAATTCATCTGACAAAAACTGTGAAGCTTTAAAGCTGCAGTACAGAGTTCTGAGAAAACCGTGGGTTTTACCTGAGAGCAAGCACACCTTACAGGTCCCTCTTTACTTGCTCTTTGCTGCAATACAGCCCTCCCTCCCTCACAGTGGAGCTTGCCTTTACGTGGCTGGTGAGCTAAACATCAGGGCCACCAATGGCGGCGGATAAACAGTGATGGTATATTCAGAACTTTCAGAAATTGGGTGTTTTCCTTTCACAGGTTGTTTCTCCTCCAGCACCACACATGCAGCACACCGGCAATCTTCTTGAGCTTGAATGAGGGCATGCGATTTGTCAGGGAAATGAGTTCACAGTGCCCTTCGTCTGTGCATGCAGACAGAAATTACCCAATTTTGATTGGTGATTGATCCTGGTAAGACATTCCTCCTGGCTCTCAATGACTGTGACTTGGAGCAATGCGTTTCTGCAGATGGCAGTAGGACCACTGGGAGCAGTCACAGGATCTTTATTTTTTCAGATTATCTGTCTCATATTCTTCTGTCAGGACATGTAAAAAATACGTTTGTATAAAAGTTACCTACTGCAGCTTTAACCAGGACAGATTTGTGGACAAATGATGGCAGATATCTGAGGGTCCCCCCCCGCCCAGAGTGTAGACTCCAGCAGGAAGAAACTTTTTGCAGTGACATACAGTGGTTTGCAAAAGTATTCATACCCCTTGAACTTTTCCATATTTTGTCACATTACAACCACAAACATAAATATATTTCAC
>NW_013952785.1:223667-238741 GCF_001266775.1 Austrofundulus limnaeus
TCCAGTGAAATATATTTATGTTTGTGGTTGTAATGTGACAAAATATGGAAAAGTTCAAGGGGTATGAATACTTTTGCAAACCACTGTATACCACAGCCAAAGTGGAATATACGGAGGCCTTAAAAGTATTGTCAACTGTCAAGGTGTGATGGGTTAGAGGTGATTTTTTTTCTAACTACCTGTTTGTTGGTTCTTGAGATGGAAACACTGAAAATGGTATTGACTATTTTCCTTGGTATCAAGTTAAAAAGTTTAGTTTTGTGACAACCTTAATTCTAGGCTTTTAAGAAAGAAATAACACCAAATTCCACACCAAACTAAGATACTGGTTAAAAAAACTTTGTGTATAATGTTGGGTCCCAAAAAGGTAAATGCTTTTGATGATTAGACATTACTAATTTTCTGAAACTGTTGGCTGGTAAATGATTTTTACAAGTACATGCTTCCATACATTTCTGTTTTCAGTGGTGTCTTGTATTCTGATTGAGGTTTGCCCCATGACCTCATTTTTCTTCATTTTTAGTGGTCAGGTTCCTCTTTTTTGTTTGCTTCTCCTTGACTTGCCAAGTGATGCTGTGAATAGTTGACGATATTAGTGAAAAGATAAGAATAGCTAATTTATCATTGCCATAGCTGTCTGCTGATTCATATGCAAGGTAGGCATCAGAGTGTCTGAAGATTAGAGAGGAGAAAGCTTCCTCTTTGTCACAATAATCCCTGCAACCAGTTTTAGTCCTGACCTGTTGTCCTTCAACGTTTTTCACTGGTGTCCTTTAAGATTCACAGCAACACGATTTTAGAAAATGGTGTTACAGAATATGAAGTATTAAATTAATACTAGGATCTATGCACAGGTTTTGATGGATAGACAGACAGATGGACAGAGGGATGGATGAATAGATGGACAGAGAGATAGATGGATTAATAAATGGATGTAGGACTGGATAGATTGATAAATACTTAGATTGATGGAGGAATGACAAATGGATAGACAAATAAAGGCAAAGAAAACACCCTCTGTAAATCTGCTTGGCTGATTAAACTGTATATCCAAATTAAACTATTTTGTCATGATGTCTGGGGGTTTGGATCCAAATACTGAATACTTTGTGTGCAAGAAATTCTGCCCAGAGACTGTACACAAAAAGTTTGATTGATGCATTTTTTTCCAACCCAGAACTATTCCACTGTGTATTCTTACAGAAAGCTTGGCCCTGTAGTCATCCTCTGACCAGAGGGTTAGGTTCAATCACCTGTCCCTGAAGTGTGCCAAACTGTCCTTTGGCAAGAAACTTTATACATAGCCCACCCATATGCGTATTGGTGTATGAAAATATTAAAACATATATATAAAAGTGCTGTCTATAGTGTCCCTGTCCAGGGTGTATTCCACCTATTGCAACGTGACTCCTGGATATGGGCATGAGTGACCCCTGTGACCCTGAAAGGGAAAAGCTGGTATTGAGGATGGATGGATGTATAGTGAGCAAATATGAGTGTGCAGTTAGGTTGTTTCTCCTCCATCAGCACACCTGCAGCACACCGGCAATCTTCTTGAGCTTGAACTAAGGCATACATTGTGAATAAAATACTCTGTAAAGTGCTTTGCAGAACCTGGAGAGGGTAAAATGATGCTATATAAAGTGTGGACTATATAATAACCCAGCAATAAGCTTATGTTACACTGTCAGAATATATCCATGGCAATTTTAATGTATTCTATAAAAGTGGTTTAACCCTTTAAAAGTGGTTAACATCTTCTGGGGGGTCTACTTATGGTTTTCACTGAATACCTTGTATGCCCTGGCAATTCGCAAACGTTATTTTGGATTTTGGTAGTTGATCAGTTTTACTTTTTCTCCAGTCTTGCCTTTTGGTTTGAGGCATTGCTTGTTTTTTGTTGTATTTCTGTCAAATTCTTTGAAGAAGACACAAGTAAGGGAAAGAGTTTGTAACGACACATGGGAGTACACAAAATTTACACAACCAATTCAACAGACATATCAGCTTGTGCTTTTTCCAGATGTCTAGCTCCTCTTTAAGCTTTGGGTTGAACCTGATGATCTGCATTTTAGTACTTTTTTGATTACTTATAGATAGTGGCCTAGTCAGGAAGAATAATAAAGAAATGTGTCCCACTTAAGCACTGATGATCCTGATGGTTTCCAAAAGAACATATTTTATGGATCATAGACAGTAGACAGGCATTTGCAAAACAAAAATACAACTTCACTGCACATCAGACTAAAGAACATGATTCATGGATGCTCAAACTTATGGGTACTTGAAAACTCAAACTGTGGTATTCATTGTAAAGAACCCTGATCAGTGTTAAAATTTCACTTGCCAGACAGCTTTTCAGATTAGTGTTGCCTTGACGACTGAGAGTGAAGTCACGAGGGGTTAAAAAAAGGCTGATTACATTTTTTTTCTACGTGCATGGCACAAGGAAGATTGGGATTTAGTGGGAATGTCTGTCTCTTGCTGATTAGCTTTTAAATTGGAGTTCATATTTTGGTTCTTGCATGTTTACAAGAAAACAGATGCTCTTGGTGGCACTTCTCCACAATTCTGTGGCTTATAGAGGCAATGCTTTAAGACATGAACAGTTGTCATGGGATCCTCAAAATAATCAGATGCTGTATTATTATTTGAACTGATTACACGTGTTGGTCATCTGGAGAGGTAACATTTTCTTGGGGTTTATTTCAGAAGCAAAAGAAGTTTATCCTGAAGAGGACTTTTTTGATATATTTTTTTCTGGTTATCAAAGTATAGCCTACTGTCTATCCCATGAAGCTGTATTAAACTACTAGAAGAGTCCACGCCTACTTACGTTAATTGGAAGTGAAGCCAGCAGGACTCAGCTTGCAGGAGTTGTGAATTTGAAACCAGAGCTTGGATAGTGATGAAGGGCTTTAAAGTCCCATCTACTCCCCACACATAATCATGGGGTCCCAAAACACTATTTATATCCAGACCCCTGACCGGAACTCAGGAGTTGAACCCAGAACAAGACCAACTTCCTCTGTTGGTTCCAGTACAAGTTTTACGTCCTGTTCTCCTCTTTTAAATGAATGGGAATTTGTCCTTATTGAAAAATAAAAATGCACCTCAGATATATTTTTCAAATGTTGACTTATTGATTTATGTAAATACAATAAGTCAATGTATGTAAATACATAAATCAATAAGTTTCACTTCTTCCTACTCCTTTTTGAACACGTCAAAATTACTATTGCTACAAAAAATGTGTATCTTGCATTTCCTGCTTAGGTATGTTCAATTATGGCAGTTACTTTATGCTGTTATCATATTCTAAATAAAACAAATGATTGATATAGTTCTTATCTTGCTGCTGTGTTCCAATATTTATTCTTCCAGCTGTAGTTTATTTCATGCTTAAAAGACGTGACACCAAGATTGTGTGCATGGGTGTTGTCTTAATTTATGAATGCTGAAATAGCACAAGGTATGCAGAAGTTATGCTTGATGTGCAAATTCAAAAATACATGATAAAACAAACAAAACAAAACAGGAAAACAACAGTATAAATGCTGAATCAACATTCACATAATGGCACAGTTCATTGACTGAAATATTAGACTAAAATTTCAGATGGTTTTATTTCTTTCTTTTAAATATTGTATACAGTTTCCAGTATGTGAAAAGAGCTTGAAATCAACTTATAAACAAACCCTATCTATTCTGCTGGTGTTCTTCACTGCTATTATACCACCATGATCACTTGTGGAAATGTGAATTCTGCACATTTGGAGGCAATCTCTGTAACAGCCACAAAAGAAGGCACATTAGCAGCCAGTAAGAGAGTGGCAAAGAATGGAAATTGGTTTAGACAGAGGAATTGGTGCATAGAGGGTGACAGAGTTAAAGGGATTGGGAGTCGGAGAGGTAATGGGAGGGATGGTAAGAGTGACAGGAAGAGGGGAGCTGTTGAAGCGATCAGTGGCTGTACAGCAGGTAGAACCTCCAGTCGAGATAAAGAAGAAATCATTCAATCAGCCCAAGCCACGGTGCAATCATCAGATCTCATCTGTTTTCAAGAGCTGTTCTACCTTTTATTGAGCTGTTGTGTCTCAAACAGGGAGGCTGCTGCAGGGAGCTTTAACCCATGCAGTGCCACTTCCATATTCACTGAACATCACTCAGCTCTGATTAGTAATTATAAAAATTGATTCAAATTTTACTGACTGTGGCCGACATGTTATGTTCTGCAGTGGATACAAGCAGTTTTGTTTTTTCTTTTGGGATATGTGCTCTTCGAGAAAATCTGCATCAGGCTTAATGCCTCAGTTTTTTAAAATATAGCCCACGTTAGGTGTATGGAGATTGATCCAAATTTTGATAATACTAATGCCAACTGCCGAATCATATCTCATCAAAACGACCATAATGTAATCAATACTTTAGTTTGTTTATTTTCTCTACTTTAAGTATATTGCTCTGGTTGATGATTTATATCTGACATTAATTAATGTTCATGTGCATTGTTTTTATTTTTACAAAACGCACATAAATTATTTTATTTTATCCAACCTGTTTTAAAAGTGAAAAGTTTCAGATCACTCTGTCCCTACTTAATTCAGTTGTTTTTATTGTTTCTGAACAGTTAAAAAAGTATTTACTTTTAACGTTTATTTACCATTCATAATTTGGATTTATTTAATTGACTGCAACAAGTTTCAATGGATTTAAATTGAAGGTGATTCCAACTGTTTCCAGTGAAAATAATGTACAGACTTTTCTAAGTGATGACTCACTTGACTGCAGTTGTACATCAAATAGTGGCACTGAAGTCAAGGTATTAACATAGCAATGTTATTGTTAGGTCACTGTTATGTAGCTTTAATTATTACTGTAAATCATGGATGTGATGCTTAAAATTATTACAATTATGCAACAAC
Organism: Austrofundulus limnaeus; assembly: GCF_001266775.1. Classification (NCBI taxonomy): domain Eukaryota; kingdom Metazoa; phylum Chordata; class Actinopteri; order Cyprinodontiformes; family Rivulidae; genus Austrofundulus; species Austrofundulus limnaeus. The sequence goes on from NW_013952785.1 coordinate 228,593, forward strand.
ATTTTTCAACATGGTCAATAACGGTGCAACCGGCTGTTGTTTGAAGTCACACAGTGTTTGAGTATCGGATGTCCAAAAAAGTGACATGTTATTTTCTTTCAACCGAGTATCAGTATGATATAGCAACAAAAGACAGATAAGCAAAAATATCAGAAAGTTTGACTTCTGAATTTTTCACAGAGAAATCTTCTGTCAACTGTTTTAATTTGTACAGGATTCTGTTTTAAGTGCATTTTTAAAAAACCTTTAGTTAGTCCACTGTCCTACCATTTTTGTTTTGTGTCCTCCAGATGTTGGCAGAAAAGTCAGTGGTGAAGTGAACAAGCCTGCTTATGGGTGCCAGGTGACCATTCAGTCAGAAAAGGAGAAACAAATGATGAAGATGTATCGACGAGAAGAAAAAAAAGAAAAAAAGAGAGTCAAAGGAACAGATGATGCCGACAACTCGGATGCTGCCATGACCTTTGACCCAAGAGAAATGAGAGCCCATCGGTATATCACCTTCACTATTTTTTTCTTTCTTTCTTTCTTTTTTTGTGATATTTGTCTTTGTTCCCTGGCTGTCCATCTCTGTCTGTTATCGAAGATATCAGCAACAAACACACTAAGCTTCTGCATTTTTCATGATGCTTAAAAAACCCCCAAACAAACAAAAAGTAACCCTGTATCTCTGCAGCTTGTCACACATCTTTTTTGTGTGTGAAAGATTCCTCTGAAAATTTAATTTCAGGAGATGGAAAAAAGCAGCGATCTGTTTAATTAAAAACTTAGCATGGTGAAATCCAGTGTAGTGTGAAGGAAAAGATTAGTGGAGAGGTAAGCCACTTTAGGGAGAAACATAATGTCTCACATCTGCCTCCTCATATGAATCATCCATCAATATGACGATTTATTTTTTAAATATTAATAGTTGTGATGGGTTACACTCTGTGGTAAAAGGTTGGAGATATGACTCTGGGCAAAGCTTTTTTTCTTTCTTGTTTTTGGTCTTTGGAAAGTACTATTTATTTTTTATTGTTTTAAGTAGGATTTTAATCAAATCTTGTCTTTTTTGTGTGTACACTTCCAAGGGAGATTTCCAGTTTAGCCAGCTATGTTGAACTGAAAGTCAAAGCTTTCAGCTACATAAAGAAGGAGTTCGATTACTATGGATTTCTCATGTTTTACCAAAATCCCATTGAACTTCATTATATTCAGAAAATTTATTTAGTTTTGTTCAGGTTCAATAGCACACTATTAAATTCCACAGTTTTGTGTATAATTTACACATTTCATTTCTGAAATTTGACAGATAGTTGGAACAGAATGAACTACATACCGCATAGCGGTAACATAATGACCCCCGCACGCACAAATGCACCTGAACTCAGAAGTCTTTATTCCTAATAAATGTCATGCTACTAGGTTCATCCCAAATTTGTAGTGATTTGGGTGGGGGTCTTTTTTTTTTTGGGGGGGGGGGGGGGACCTGATGGATAGCCCCTCATTAGAGCTAAACAACAAAATAAATCTGAAGCTTCTATGTTGAACAGTTTCTGAGTTATAAGCATTTTTGCATGTCCATACACCCCCACTTTGAAAGGAGCCCACTTCTCAATAATGGGGTCTATCGTAAAACCATTATCTGTTGCAGTGTAGGTCGGACTCATCTACAGTCCTGCCAAATTTCATGTTGACCGGTGCAGCCGTTTTTGTGCTACGTTGACCAAAAATCTCTGGAGAAAAATCAAAAATAAACAGTGCAAAAACAATATGACTCCCACTTACGCTTAGCGTGCAGGGGTCATAATTATGAGTAGGGCTGCATATTGTGGCCAATTCCCAAAATCGGTTAAAGCTAACAGCTGAAAGCTCATTTGAAAAAAGTTTGCTGAAAAATTTAAAGAGCACAACATTTTGCAAGGAAGAGATTTTAACAATTTCTATGAGAAAATAATTGTAAGTGCAGATAAATAATTTTATCCAGTTATCTGTCCATCTATTTCCTCACCCACTTTTTTCTTACTGCATCGCTGCGTATTTTCAGCAGTCACTTCAACAGGCAGACAGTCCTGGACGGGTCACAAGTCCATTAGAGGGGCACATCGAAACAAATGACAACCATTCACACTCTCACCCACAACTAGGGACAATTTAAAGTAACTAGTAAACTTAACTTGCATGTTTTTGGTCTGTGGAAGGAAACTGGGATACCCTGAGAAAACCCACATGTAAACAGGAACAACATGCAAACTCCACACAAAAAGGCCAAGAAGCAAACATACAACCTCCTCACTGTGAGGTTACAGCTCAATCCAATTCAGCTTATTTATATAGCGCCATGTCACAAAAAACATTGTCTCAGGGCCCTGTACACGAATCAATAAATCTAAAGAAGCCAGCAGATTGTGTTGAATCTTCACTTCGTCACAGTCTCCCATCCTGAGCAGCACATTGGTGACAGTGGAGAGGAAAAACCAGCTTTAAGTTCTGTGCTGCCCGTCGAATACTTTAAAAAGTATAAAAATTCAAAATAATTTGTCACAGCTGTAATGTCCTGAACAACTTGATAACTGAATGAATGAAATAGCTGTAAGAATGTTGAAGTAGTTAGTACAAAAATACTTCGAAGGAACTATGAACAGGAAAACAAAAGTGTGAATGCTTACTCATTTTAAAGGGGCAATATTATATGTTTCTCAGGCATATATTTAAATATTATACCATAGTAAAGTATCTATGTCACCTTTAGTTGTTACTAAAATGCTGTTTTTATGTTTAAATAGAAAATAAACTTATCTTCTCATCACTTCCTCTTCTAAACGCCTTGAAATTGGCCTCTGTCTCTTTAAGGACCACCTTCTGCTCAGCTTCCGCTTCAGTCCCGCCCACTTCAGCGCGTGCATTGGGGGGGGGGGGGGCGGCACGCATGCACTATGATGCAGTTTACTTGGTATTTGAAAATACATTCCCTATCTAAATAGCAGCAGGATGTTGGTTCTGCCTTATAAGCATTATCTTTTTACAACATCAGAGAAATCGTACCCTCTTGTCCTATAAGGTGTAACAATATTTTCCTATAAGGATTTTTCTATATTTTAGTTTTCATTAGTAGACCATTGTCTTTTATGAATACCTCTCCTTGAAGGAAGATGGTTTTTTTTTTGGTAATTTTATTTGTCAAATTAATGTATTTAAAAAAAACAACAACAACAAAATATCAAATATCTGAGATCAATGCAGAAGGTCTTGTTTTAACAAAGTGACATCAGAACCACCGTCATAGTACACGCAATTTCTTAGTAAAGTTTTAGTCCGGCTAACGGAATAGGTCCCTGCTTTGCTGAACTTACAGTATTTGCTAGTATTGAGGTTATGAAATGTAAGACATTTGTTCTTGATGACATGGTTGTTAGACCGTGGGGAAAGTGTTTGTTGTGACCAGTCTCACTGTAGGTTTTTACTATTTACTTAAGCTTTCTTGTCTTAATGTGAGCTATGTCTTCTGGGTTTTTACAGAGAACAGGCCCTGTTGAATGCTCGCTATGAGCCAATCCTGACCAGAGAAAGAGTGTACGAAAGGATCCGATATCCTAATGTCTTTGACAGCTATGCAGAAGCAACTAATGCACCTGCGTTCGTCGGAGGAGCCAGGGTGAGAATTTTGAAGATCAACATGTCTTTCACATCCTATTCTCATACATCAAAGAAAAAACGATTTAGACCAGTGGTTCCCAACCTTTTTAGACTTGTGTACCCCCTGAGCCATTTTGTCATATCACTAGTACCCCCTCAGTCAAACATAATAATGATTCTCCAAAACTGTAATGTACAACTGATTATTAAATGAAAAAAAAAAATTAACTTCCCAGAATGTTTACGTACCCCTGGTTGGGAGTCACTGATTTAGACAGCAAGCTATTAGATATCCTTTCTTTAGTCTCACTGGGCTGTGACTGTTGGCTACAAATTAGGAACTGCATTTGGGAAGAAGTCTTAATTTTTTTGAAACGTTTGCAGAGGTTCCTAATTATTTCATGGTAGTTCCAGAGCCTTTTAGTCTTCATGATATTTTAAGAATGTTCAAATAATTTACGTGACAATTTTTTTTCTCTCAAAAAGTTGTTGTGAGCTTTGTGAACCTTTCTCAATTTATTTTTTTATAAAATTAGAGGACTAAAGCTGCATTACCAAGTCAGAAAATAAAGGTTCAGCAGCTACTACAACCAGCTCACAGTTGCCCACAATAGGTTTGATGTGGGCTGAGGTAGGCATCAAAATATGTGCATGACAGAAAAAAAGGCAATGCAAAACACAGCTACAGCACTCTGGCTATGTACAAAATGTAAAATACAAAGAGGTCTTTGAACACTCAAGCTTGGATCCAAATACCTAAAATTCAGTGAAACTGCAACTGAAAAGTGGCCAATTTTCTCGCAGTATTGAGTCTCCAACTAGTCTCCAACAGTCAAAGCCCAGTAAGATACTGACTTTTCTAGTGGTTCCCAGTCATCAGCACTGGAGCAAAAATTGCAGTGTCTACTTAAATTCAGCCAGAAATGAACGTTTTTAACATCACGAGTGGCTATTTGCCACTCTGTTGATTTTAAAGGCAGACTGGGAAATATTTCCATCAAGTCATGGCTTCATTTCAAAAACATGCAATGATTTTGTTTTGTTTGATGTTTTTTAAGAAACACTTTTTAGAAGAGATTGCTTTTCAGCCAACTTTTGTCAAGTGGTTTTGTCAACTGTAGAAAAAAGTGTAACAATGTTTGTACACGTTTCCCACAAAAAGTCCAAAAATACTGTCTAGTCCTAATAATGTTCAAGGGTATCTGTATGGTATGTAAGGTTTTTTTTTGTGACATTCAGATGCTGCTCCCTGAGAACATCCGCAGGGAAAACAACAAGATGTATGAAGAAGTAGAGATCCCGCCCAATGAACCCATGCCAATTGGCTTTGAAGAGAAGCCGGTCTATATCTCTGAGCTGGACGAGGTTAGTGTTATGTGTACACATAGCTGTGTGTATGTGTCTGTGTCATACACTGTATAATGGTACGAGTCATAGACATAAATAAATCGACGGAGCTGTGTTCAACTGTATTTTTACTATAAATTAATTGTTAATTATGCTAATTTAATTCAACAAACACACAAAACAGCTAGATCTATATAAGAACAATTTAAAAGTAACTGATCTAAACTAGACCTGAACTTAGTCAATATCTTACTTTTTAGTTAGTTGAAAAAAAAATCATGATTTTCACTAATAAAGTATATTTATTATTTCTTACCTGTTATAAATAATAAAAACATATTTACCAGTCGACGCTAAGAAAATGTACACTGCATACCTGGTGATATTTTAGGACACATGGCAAACTCTGGTCCTCGATGGCCGCTATCCAGCATGTTTTATGTTTCCCTGCTCAAACACACCTGGTTTGAATGAATGAATGATTAACCCGGCTTCTGTAGAATTGGAGGTAATTGAATCCCTGAATCAGGTGTGTTGGAGCAGAGAAACAAGGAAAATATGCAGGATAGCGGTCCTTGAGAACCTGAGTTTGACTCTGACCTACCCCTGCGCTACTGACATCTATATCTTACTAATTATATCACTTTTACAAGAACTGTCAACTTATTTAGTCCTTACGTAGTCACCACTTCAAGGACAAGACTTTTTTAAGTGACCAAATAAGGAGCTCTAAGTCTAATCTTTTGGGAAAGCATTTCACACTGAACTTAGTTATTTGTACTAGTTTGCTGAATGGAAAATAATATTTGTTACAATAAAATAAAATAATTTAACGAAGTTTATTTGGTAGAAATCCAATAGGACAAAGGGACTAAAAGCCTAAAACTGTCTACCGTAACTTAAATACTGTCCACATACCTCAAGATGATTTTTGTCCAATCCAGACTCTTGCTCGTTCTGCTTAAACAGTGAAGTTTAGAGTCAGACTGTGGCACAGTGGTAGGACAGTCGTCCTGAGACTAGAAATTCACAGGTTCGGTTCCCCTCCATACCCTTGTGTTGCTGTGTCCTTGAGCAAGAAACCTAATCCCTAACTGTTCCCTTTGCGCTTAAATAGCTGCTCGTTACTGTACTGGTTTATCTCACGTGTTATGGGTTAAATGCAGAGGATACATTTTGTTGTTGTGTGCGGATGAAGTGATGACAACACACATCACTTTACTTCACTTAAGGTGCTCTAAGAAGTGACAGCCCAGGCTGGGTTTGAAGAAACACAATAAATGATAAATGGCCTGAACTTATATAGTGTTTTATCAAGTCCAAGGCCTCTGAAGTTTTACACTACAATCATTCACTTATTCACGCACACATTCACACTGATGATGGTAAGCTACAATGTAGCCGGGGCACACTAGGCTGCCATGCATCGGCGCCACCAAGGCCCTCTGTCCACCGTCAGTAGGCAAGGCAGGGGAAGAGTCTTGCCCAAGGACACAATGACTGATACGGACGGAGCAGGGCAACCGGCAACCCTCCGGTTACAGGACAAACTCCCTACCTCCTGAGCCTCTGTCGCCCCCTGTCTACTTCTGTATGAACAGTAGTTCTTCACATGTCTGATAACCAACAAATTTTTCCCTTTTTTATAATTGTTTTTTGAGGATCATACACATTTGCATACATTTCAAACATTACAATTTAGGACAAATCCTTAGAATACACAAAAGAAAAGAACCACCACTGATGAGCCATCAAAATAATGATGTACACACATGGACAAACTTGTTGGTACTCCTTGTTTCATGAAAGAAAAACCCTCAATGATCACAGAAATAACTTGAATCTGACAAAAGTAATAATAAATAAAAATTCTATTAAAATTAACTAATGAAATTCAGACATTGCTTTTCAACCATGCTTCAACAGAATTACAAACAAATAAAAATAAAACTCATGAAACAGGCTTGGACAGAAATGATGGTATCCTTAACTTAATATTTAGTTGCACAACATTTTGAGACAATCACAGCAATCAAACGATTCCTGTAACTGTCAGTGAGACTTCTGCAGCTCTCAGCAGGTATGTTGGCCCACTCCTCATGAGCAAACTGCTCCACTTGTCTCAGGTTTGAAGGATGAAGCATGGTTTGAAAGCAATGTCTGACTTTTATTTGTTCATTTTCATTGAATTTTTTTAATTATTAATTTTGTCAGATTTAAGTTGTTTCTGTGACCACTGTAATGTTTTCTTTCATTAAACGAAGGGTACCAACAATTTTGTCCATGTGTGTACAGTGGTTTGCAAAAGTATTCATACCCCTTGAACTTTTCCATATTTTGTCACATTACAACCACAAACATAAATATATTTCACTGGAATTTAATGTGAAAGACCAACACAAAGTGGTATACAATTGTGAAGTGGAAGCAAAATTTTACATGAATCAAAACATTTTTTACAAATAAAAAACTGAAAAGTGCGACGTGCAAAAGTATTCAGCCCCCTTTTCCCTGAGTGCAACCAATTGCATTCAGTAGTTGCCTGATGACTGCTAATGACTCAAAAGGGTCCACCTGTGTGTAATCTAATCTCAGTACAAATACAGCTGCTCCGTGACGGCCTCAGATGTTGGTTAAGAGAATATTGGGGAGCAAACAGCATCATGAAGTCCAAAGAACACACCAGACAGGTTAGGAATATGGTTTTGGAGAAGTTTAAAGCAGGCTTAGGTTATAAAAAGATTTCCCAAGCTTTGAACATCTCACGGAGCACTGTTCAATCCATCATCCGGAAATGGAAAGAGTATGGCACCACAGTAAACCTGCCAAGACAAGGCCGTCCACCTAAACTTACAGGCCGAACAAGGAGAACACTGATCAGAGAGGCAGCCAAGAGGCCCATGGTGACTCTGGATGAAATGCAGAGAGCCACAGCTCAGGTGGGGGAAACTGTCCACAGGACAACAATTAGTCGTGCACTACACAAATGTGGTCTTTATGGAAGAGTGGCAAGGAGAAAGCCATTGTTAAAAGAAAACCATAAGAAGTCCCGTTTGCAGTTTGCCAGAAGCCATGTTGAGGACACAGCAAACATGTGGAAGAAGGTGCTTTGGTCAGACGACACCAAAATTGAACTTTTTGGCCACAATGCAAAACGCTATGTGTGGYGGAGAAAGAACACTGCACATCACTCTGAAAACACCATCCCCACTGTCAAATATGGTGGTGGCAGCATCATGCTCTGGGGGTGCTTCTCTTCAGCAGGGACCGGGAAGTTGGTCAAAGTTGATGGGAAGATGGATGGAGCCAAATACAGGGCAATCTTGGAAGAAAACCTGTTGGAGTCAGCAAAAGATTTGAGACTGGGGCGGAGGTTCACCTTCCAGCAGGACAACGACCCTAAACATAAAGCCAAAGCTACAATGGAGTGGTTTAAAAAAAAGAATATTCATGTGTTAGAATGGCCCAGTCAAAGTCCAGACCTAAACCCAATTGAGAATTTGTGGCAAGATCTCAAAACTGCTGTTCACAAACGCTCTCCATCCAATCTGACTGAGCTTGAGCTGTTTTGCAAGGAGGAATGGGCAAGAATTGCAGTCACTAGATGTGCAAAGCTGGTGGAGACATACCTTAAAAGACTTGCAGCTGTAATTGCAGCAAAAGGTGGCTCCACAAAGTATTGACTCAGGGGGGCTGAATAATTTTGCACATCGCACTTTTCAGTTTTTGGTCTTTCACATTAAATTCCAGTGAAATATATTTATGTTTGTGGTTGTAATGTGACAAAATATGGAAAAGTTCAAGGGGTATGAATACTTTTGCAAAACACTGTACATCTAAAACAAAACTGCCAGATGTTTAACCAGTCCCAGGGCAGAGGTGATTTAGATTGAACATTTCCTGCAGATGCATGTGTCTTACGATGAGGTCAGTGTTGTTCTGTTGTTGCTGAGGGTTGTATATGTACTTCCTGTTTTCCTTCATGCCAGTAAATAGAGTAACGTGGGGCTGTAGTGTCCTCTGAGTGATGTTCCTTCCTAATGGAAGTGTTGTAGCTCTCAGCCTGCTGTCACACAACACAATGACCCATCAGTCTGACTGACAGCTTGACTGACAAATCCATATGCACACTGCACCCCCACCACCCTCTCCCTCAATCTCCAGGAGGTTTTACCTGACATCTCTGTAGGTATTATATTAGAAATCAGCAAGCTGAAGAAACAGGGCTTTAATTTGGTCTGGTCCTTCGGGTGTAAGGGGACTGCAGCAGAGTCCACACACAACATTCTCGTTTAAAGGCTCTGCTCCCATCCTGTCTGCAGAAGTGGGCTTTGTAATCCATCAGTAGCACATCATTAGTGAAGATGCAGTAGTTCTAAAGGTCAACCTGAGTTTGGCCTTCTTTTTTTAATGAAGACAGTAAAATACGACACCTGTGAACCTCTAAAAGCATTTTGTCACACTTCAGGAGACTAGTGTAACTGCTCGCCTCTCTTAACACTCCTGTCACTCTTGCTAATGCACACCATCATAAAAAAGGGACTTTTCTTTGCTTTGTATGTATGTTGACGAGTGTTGGGAGATGAAAATGTGCACGTGTCTTGTGCCGTACCAAATTGGGAAATGAATGGTTTAATCACATCTGCACTGTTGCTCTTGTTGTTTTCACAGTTAATGAGAGTGGCTCAGGTGTGCACATATATTTGCACTGAGAGTGGCTAAGGTCCCTTCAGTGCCTGTCACTTTCAATCCTCATCATGATTGTGTTTGAGGATTTGGCCAATAATTTATATATACAGGTCCTTCTCAAAAGATTAGCATATTGTGATAAAGTTCATTATTTTCTGTAATGTACTGATAAACATTAAACTTTCATATATTTTAGATTCATTGCACACCAACTGAAGTAGTTCAAGCCTTTTCCCTTTTATTGTTTTAATATTGATGATTTTGGCAAAAAAGTAAAGAAAAATCAAAAATCCCTATCTAAAAAAAATTAGCATATCATGAAAAGGTTCTCTAAACGACTTATTAACCTAATCATCTGAATCAACAAATTAACTCTAAACACCTGCAAAAGATTCCTGAGGCTTTTAAAAACTCCCAGCCTGGTTCATTACTCAAAACCACAATCATGGGTAAGACTGGTAAGACTGCTGACCTGACTGCTGTCCAGAAGGCCATCAT
>NW_013952785.1:239003-260756 GCF_001266775.1 Austrofundulus limnaeus
ACACACACACACACACACACACACACACACACACACACACACACACACACACCAGCAGTACGTCCTGCACAGCATGACCTGGCACCTGCTCACAGTGCCAAAACCACTGGTAAATGGTTTACTGACCATGGTATTACTGGGCTCAATTGGCCTGCCAACTCTCCTGACCTGAACCCCAGAGAGAATCTGTGGGATATTATGAAGAGAAAGTTGAGAGACACAAGACCCAACACTCTGGATGAGCTTAAGGCTGCTGTTGAAGCATCCTGGGCCTCCATAACGCCTCAGCAGTGCCACAGGCTGATTGCCTCCATGCCACGCCGCGCTGAAGCAGTCATTTCTGCAAAATGATTCCCGACCAAGTATTGAGTGCATAACTGAACATAATTATTTGAAGGTTGACTTTTTTGTATTAAAAACACTTTTCTTTTATTGGTCTGATGAAATATGCTAATTCTTTGAGAGAGGGATTTTTGAATTTTCTTTACTTTTTTGCCAAAATCATCAATATTAAAACAAGAATAGGCTTGAACTACTTCAGTTGGTGTGCAATGAATCTAAGATATATGAAAGTTTAATGTTTATCAGTACATTACAGAAAATAATGAACTTTATCACAATATGCTAATTTTTTAGAAGGACCTGTATATATTAGTCACAGCTATGTGTCCAGAGCATTGTAGGTTTGTATGTTGTATTCAGCAGTTTTAATATCTTCTGCATCCTTTTATTTTTACTTTCTGGTGTTAACAACTTTCTTTGCTAGAAGCCACTTTCTAAAAATGCAATTATTTTTTAATTGTCTGTCTCAGAATGACATCTGAAATATAATGTAGTGCTTATGAATGTGGTTTTTGCTGTAAGTACAACATAAAAGCACAATACTCCATACTATGGGCCAGTATGAAATTCTGAATGTTTAAAGAAGCTTTTGCTAAAATACCCATGGTTTCACAGTATTACAGTAATATACACAAGTTTCAAAAACATGCACATTGACATTATTTAAAAAAAATGCAAACACTATTACTGCTGCATATATAACATCATAATTATAATGAATAAATTATAGGTATAATAGTATAATATTAATTAATATATTGTATATTTAAGAATAGTTGTTTTATTTGAATGCACGGGTCTACAGTAAATAGAAAACTGAGAACAAAAGTGAACATTTTGACTGTCAGTGTTTAAAATCAGTATCAGCTTTTTTATTTATACGTTTTCTTATTAAGATATTGAAGTTAAATGCTATGTTTTTATGTATGACCAAGTGTTGAGATTAATCATACCATAATTTTTAAATATAACATCCAAGTCAGCAGGCAGTTTTAAAGCTGTGATTATTTAAACAGATTGTAGAGGGCATTATAGACATAATTTACCATGAGCAGCTTGTTTAAACACACTGTAGGCAGTTCTTTACGTAAATGTGTGATATTACTTGGAGCTTTACAGAGACTGTTTTATTAAATGCTGTGTACTGTAAAAATAAGGCATTTTCCTTTTTGAGAAATAACAAAAGAACATTTTTCTTTGTTGTGAGTTTTACAAGTGGCAGACTGGACCAAATGACAGCACCGGATTTATCTTAAATTTTAAAGTAATTTTTCCTATTGCACAGAATACTTGCAGCTGTCATACGGAAAGTTGGCGTAGAGACAAAATTAGAAAATTGTTTGTGTACAAAAATATTCTGGTTTATCAAATCATGTGCCTGCATGTTTCTGTGCACCTTTATTTAATATGTCTCAATGAACATGGAACTAACCTCACATAAAACTCCTCGCCTGATTGGCTTTCAAATAAATCTACAAATAGATACCGTTATGTTCTGCATGCGTGATTCTCCTTTCGGCGCTATCAAATCTTATGTCTAGATACGGTGAGTTAGAGACGCTCCTAAGTAATGTAGCATGGGCTTAAAAAATGTTTTTGGCACACTGACCTCTGCAGTTTGCGCCATGTGCAAAGAGAAATGGCAATGTTTGTAATGCTGCAGTCGTCAAAGCAGCAAAAGCCAGCAGAAGAAAACAAAAGGTGAAATACAGTAGCAGGTGGAAGAAAAGAGAAGAACGACCATAATCAATCAGTAATGTTAAACACTACTGTGCATGAATTACACACTGTTATTGTTAGTAAATGAAGTAAACTGGAGGCACAGAGCTGCTGGTGGCACACTTCTGAAGCTGAGGCATTTCCAAATGTATACATGTGGTTAATAACATAATTACTGTAAACAGCGTTTCAGCCACAGTGTAGGGTAATTTGATAAAATCATTGTCAGTTGAGCAGCTGATATAAATAAACCCTAGAACCAATGAAATGTTAGATCATTCTGCTGACATGGTACGAGAATTGTGCTGTCTGCGTCAGAACTCCTTGCTAAAGAGCTCTAAATCAAAATCTGCTACTAGTTCATTGTTTCCTTTGTAAAATGTCTTGATAAATAATTTATCCAACAGCATCCTATGGATAAGTTTGTCCCATATGGCTGGCATGGTGTGGCTCAGGGACAACTAGGAAATATCTAACTTTGCAGCCACCTCCCTCTGAAAATCCCCAGTTGCAAGGAACCCCAGTGTGGTTAGATGTGGCACAGACGATGCACACTTCCTCCTAGTTTTTCCTCTCTATAGCTTGGACCAGTTCAGTTCATAGTTTTAAAGTAATTACCCTGGGACTGTTTAAACATTAAGTTGGTGTGATCCCTGAAAACATGCTCCCTCTAAATTCTTCCATTGGCAATGTCCCCCAACAGTGCCAAAGCTGCCATTGTTCCACAATTACTGTACTGTTTGAAGCTGGAAATAGGACAGTGTTTACCATATTGATGAGCAAACGATCACTACTCCCAGTGTAACCACTTTCAATGTACATTTCTAATTACAAAAATGATTCTATTTATTTTAAAATATAATAAAGTACATACGTTTCTAAATAAAGATAGATACCGTTGACCAAACACATTTATTTCAACTGACAGAACACTGTCGTAAAAACAAACGCTGACAAAAAGCGTAGTACCTAGCTTGTGTTATAAACTATTTCTTTTCAAGCCCACAAAAGGCATCATCAGCCTGGATGGCCTTTGTGCTCATAACATTACTTCACCGAATGCAACTTGTGCAATGTTGGTGACATTTGAGGATCTGAACTCTTTCATAGCTTTTTTGACAAAGTGTGTTTGGCTACAAGCTGGTTTCTTGTGTTCTATATTTGATTTGATTGTCAAAAATACGACTGAAAGTAAAATATCTTCATGTTAGTTATATGTATGGAAAATGTGCTTTTTCATCCTATCAGGACAGTTGAAGAATTAATTATTTAAAAAAAAGCGTAGATGAATCGCTGTGGTCAGTTCTGCTGGTGACCTTTTCACTTGTAAAAGAGACGGTATACTTCTTTTTTTTCCCTATAGATTTTCTCCCTAATACATTTATATTTGAAAGTTTGTGAAGCACCTGAGAATTGTTGATATGAAAACCTCTTCTACTGAGCCATGTGAATTATCAGCCATCAAGTAGCAACTCTTTTCATTAACTTAAGCCCAGCCAGCTCAAGAGCATAGTGTCTCACTCTTCTGAATCACCAGCACACCGTGCCTAATAAGTCTTTACGTGTTATTAGGAGGGCTTTGAAAAGCAGACAGAAAAGTCTGACTCTCACCCCTCCTTCTAGTTTAGACTGAGTGCTGATTGTCATTTATTGAAAGTTGTAATGGGAAACAGGGCTGCTGAAGCCTCAGAATGCCTTTAATAGGACTGCAAAACATTAAAAGTGGCAAATTTATTAGGGTGCTTTTTAACTAATGAATCAGGATGTAGGCATCCTGCTCCTGCTGCTGTGGTAAAAGCCCTCCTAATTCATCCAATAGATATGTTACTGAGTGTGTTGTGTGAGAGCAAGTGCCACTCTTTAGCAGAACTGATGGATCCCGCATGCGCACAAACTACGACCTCCACTTGCTGATGGACTCTGTGACTTAAATTTAGACAGCAGCACTGAAAAACAACCGCAGTCTCTATAAACCAGGCTGCTTATTGAAAGAAATTCACTTAGGCTTTTGACACACTCTGAGAAATGACACATTCTCAGAGGGAAACGGTCTCTAGAAGGTGAGGGATTAAAAACACAGAAAGCTTGGCTTTTTAGCGAGCTACAGGAGAGCCAGAATGTGCGTGGGTTAGTTGAAAGGCATAAGTAATGAATGACTCTTACCTCCCCCTCGCACTTAACCATTTGGTATTATAGCCCTTTTCAACAGATTTTTATAGATAGTCTATTTTAAACGGACAATTCATTCAGCTAAATCTCTTTCCTAAACTGACTTTTCTTGAAAGTTCGTTTATTTCCTGGTTTTTGTTGCGTTCACAACTCCAAACCAAAAAATCTTAGTGAGGTCACTACAGGTGCAGTTCATAAGCTTTTAGTCCACATCTGTTGTTCAAAATGTGTTTGTGTACAAACAAAAACAGACACATATTGATTAAAGGCCTAGGATTCTTTAAAGGAATACATATAGCCTGCTGCCTTTCAAGCCAGAATGTCTAGTGTAAAATTGTCATTTGATGGGTATTGATGCAGTTTAGCTGTTTTGGCCAAAACTTGAAAATAACGTTTTGCATGATCTCATGCACTATTACAGGATGCCAGGCTCGAACTATGAGCTGTGTTGTGTATTACCACATCAAATTTCTCAATATCTGTCAAATTGACTGTTTATACCCATTTTTGTGTTTTCTAAAGTCAGTTGGCTGTGGTGGTCATCTTGAATTAAACCGACTCGGCTGTATATGTTCAGTGGTTTATGAGAATTTTACTGAAAATACAGAGTTAATTTCAAACAGTTAATAGTGAAATTTCAAACAAGGACTTTGCTCAATCTTTTAGTACTTAAAATATGTGCTGGGGATCAGTCTCGGTTGCTACCAGAACAAATTTACAGTCAGTCATTCAATCTTTTTATTTTCTTTTGCTTGATTCCATTCTGTTTTCTGTATGTAAGGAGTGTTCAAAACTGGAAGCACGAATAATACTCAGAAAACCTTTTAAGTTCTCAGTTGGATGTTTATTTTAAGATCTAAATATTCCATCTCATCTATAGAGCCTGTGTGTGGCCCTTGACAATTTGCATCGTTCATTATAACACAGTACCTTTTAATAGTGTCCCCAGAACTGAGTCATGCCTCCTGAAAATGGCATAATTGAAGGAGGGAACATGACCTCACTTATCAGGTGACCTTATCTAACAAGGGGATCTTGAAATCTCATATGTAGAAACATTAAGTGTATGATTGTGTTGTATCAGTGCAAGGCCCTATTATTTTTTTAAGATATGGTCTTAAACTTTTGATGAGCTGATGAACAGCCTATTTCAGATTAATACTTGTTTGCAATAAAAAGCTTACATGGATATTGTTTTGGCTAACTCCCATTTCCGCTTTTTTGCATTTTGAAGCTTTACTAAAAACCTTCTTAGGATCCAACAGTGCAAAATGTGAATTCTTTCCATTTTTCAACTATTTTTTGATCAGGAGTGTATTTATATACTGCACAAACACATGTATATATACTCTCAATTTTATAATGATTTAAACACATTTATTAGATTAAATTTCTTAATTTTTGCATTTGTTTTATTAATCTACTTGCAGCTTTCAGAGGCCCGCCTATCACCTCCCTGCACACCGCGCTTTGAAAAACATTGACTTAGGAGGCCACCTTGAACTGGGTTGACATAAAAATTTTATCAGTTGTAAAAGTTCATCCAATGGTTACTTAAATATTCAATAAATCCAGAAATTCATATTTTACTATATTGCAGATAAACACACACAAAAATAAAAGTAAAACATTTTCACCTTCGTGGCAGTGCTAACTAGGGTAGTCTTTTTTGTCTCATTGGCATCTGAAGCAGGCTATTTTTAAACCTAAGATAAATTCGGTCATATGTGCCTCTAGCTTTCAGCTTGAGCTAGTGGTTAAAGGTAAACCTGCCTGACGATGTTGTTCTTCTGTCAACATCTAGTAATGTTTCTTCCTGTTGACAGCTCTCCTTCCACTCCAGTGTGCAGAGGCACTGAATTAGCATGGGGCTACAAGATGTGGTAGAATTTAACAGCCTTTCATATATAATTAATCCATCCTAATTGCATTTCCTAATCCAGATTTGATGTGGCTCCTTCACAGCACGCACACGGGGCTGTGTTGGCTTAAATTTACTAAATAGAAATCACAAGTCCTCAAGACCTGTTTGGTGGATTAAAGTCAAGAAATTAACAAACTGGTCTTTTGTGTGAAAGTGTATCTATGTTACTGTATAAGTATGAAGTGTGCACTGCTTCTTTATCAGTATTCAACTATGACACTACTATCTAAAACCAAATAGAAAAAAAGGCCTGGCATTTCTAAAAGCAATAAAATTGTGCAACCTTTCTTGCTAGAGTTTTAGGCTATAATCATCTTATTTTGAGGAAATACACAGTTAGTCCTTTCGGTGTGATATCTTTCATGATCTCTTAGCTCTTGTGGTATAAGTGAATGACTTTCAGCTACTAGTACTACCAAGCCAAATTTAGGTCAGTATCTGTAAATTTTGCCCAGGTAGATCCATTTTTATTTAGGCTTAGGTCGATTAGCTGGGGGACCATCTTTAATTGTTTTGACTCAAAGTGAAATAGTCGATGATTATTTAATATTTATTTCAGTGGTCCTTGAGATATTTTACTAAGAGACAAATGGTTTATTCCAATAGGGAATGCCATGGTTTTAAGCAGAGATGTGTAATATGTTGCACCTGAGGTATGTGTTGGGGAACATGCTCATTTACTACCACCCCAAATTTTAGCTCAGTAACCTTAAAAATGAGTATAAACTAATAATTAGTTGACTAGGTCACCTCAATAATTATTTTCAGAAAGCTATTTAAAAGAAGTCTGTCCAGTATCTCATGATATATTTTGCTGACCAACTTATTTTATTCCATTGGAGTTGGTGCCTCAGCTACTTTAACACCATATTTTAGGTGTGAGATTCACTGATTTTATGTAGCGCTCAAAACATCAGTTATCAGTTTTCAGTTTTGTTTTGTACAATACATGTACTACAGCTGAATTTCATTATAAATATTGTAAGAAAAATTATGTGTTTGTTACACATGGACACATTTTGTTGTGATAGGTTATAAAATGGGTGTATGACATTGCTTGGTGTGTGATGAGAGCTGTTTGGTCTCACAGTGCTCTCTGCGAGTTCAGCAGAAGCTTGTTGATGAATTGATGGATTACCTTCCTCTTTGCTATTTCCATCTTCCTGCCAGCTCTCTGTCCCCTCTTCTTTATGCCCCCTTCTCCCCTTTTTCTTCCTGCTGCTGCTGCTTTTCTGTAGGGAAATGAATGGGCCTCCTGTTTGCTGCATCTCACTCCGTCAGACTCCACTGTGCATCTGCTCTGACGGGTTGGGATGCCTGTGTGTGTGCTCAGTGTGCACATGGATTTGAAGGCTCTGGAATTTTATGTTGGCTTTTTTTTTTTTTTGTGAGTGTGTGTGTCTGGCCAGGTCATTTAGTACTCTGCATGCAAGCTTGGAACAGGCTGATAAGCTGTTTGCAAAAACTGGCAATTAAAAGCTGATCAGGCTGTCAATTCAAATGGAATGAAATGGAACCAGAAAGTAATTAAAAGGATGGCATGAAAACGACAACAATTATATCTCTTAGCTTCCTATTACCAATGCACAGAGGAATTTAATTAGTTTAGGAGCTAATGATGATTCTTACTGTAATCGCACTACACCACAAAACGGTTGCCAACACACAACCAAACTATCCCTGTTGGCTACTTTGGGCTTGTTTTCTACATACAGTCAAGCCATTGTGGTTCACTACAAAACCATAATAAAAAAAGCCAATAGTGGTATTAAATTATTATTGTTGAATCATTAGTTTAGTCATTGTGGGTCCAATTAGTGTGTTTTAAGTGTCTGGTGGATTGGCGGGATATTCCCTATCCTCTCAGTTTGCCCATATGGTTGTGGGCTGTGAATCTACTGTGTTAATGAGGCTGTTTGTTTCCATCCCATTCAGCGCTGGCTTGAGATGGGATGATGGACATCTTCCTTAGCCAGGGATTGCACATTACCCTGTGATCTTCCTAAAGCAGAGAATTCTAAGTACCGCGTCTACCTAGTAACATCTGCTTTAATGAAAAACTTAATTCAGTGCTATTACTAAATGTTTGACCACAAATGTCTGCGATTCAGTACTGGCCAGGTGTTAGAGCTTCTGCTAAGATTTAATTTTTTTACATGTTCTACAGTCATGACATGAAATGGCAGCTCCTTTTATAGGCTGTGAGCCTATAAAGAGACAAGTGTTGTTATAATGCTTCATGCTGGAGACCACAATAATAAATCAAGAGTTGAATGTTGGATCTAAAGAAGAAATAATATTTTTTGGCTCTGGGTGGATTTTTCTGTGGGTTTCCATTTGATAAAGTCTGCTCAGTTTCTGTCAACCTAACTCACTTGGCATGACATCATGGAGATGCCACTTTGTTTGGCTCCAAGCCTGTTTTCATTTTCATGACTTGATTAACTTGGCACAATTCCGGATTACTTATTTTTTTACGTTTTTAAATGTTTTTTTTTTTAATTTATTTTTAGTTTTAGTTTATGAGTCAATTGCTTTTCATATTTTTTACATACAGTGGTTTGCAAAAGTATTCATACCCCTTGAACTTTTCCATATTTTGTCACATTACAACCACAAACATAAATATATTTCACTGGAATTTAATGTGAAAGACCAACACAAAGTGGTATACAATTGTGAAGTGGAAGCAAAATTTTACATGAATCAAAACATTTTTTACAAATAAAAAACTGAAAAGTGCGATGTGCAAAATTATTCAGCCCCCCTGAGTCAATACTTTGTGGAGCCACCTTTTGCTGCAATTACAGCTGCAAGTCTTTTAGGGTATGTCTCCACCAGCTTTGCACATCTAGTGACTGCAATTCTTGCCCATTCCTCCTTGCAAAACAGCTCAAGCTCAGTCAGATTGGATGGAGAGCGTTTGTGAACAGCAGTTTTGAGATCTTGCCACAAATTCTCAATTGGGTTTAGGTCTGCACTTTGACTGGGCCATTCTAACACATGAATATTCTTTTTTTTAAACCACTCCATTGTAGCTTTGGCTTTATGTTTAGGGTCGTTGTCCTGCTGGAAGGTGAACCTCCGCCCCAGTCTCAAATCTTTTGCTGACTCCAACAGGTTTTCTTCCAAGATTGCCCTGTATTTGGCTCCATCCATCTTCCCATCAACTTTGACCAACTTCCCGGTCCCTGCTGAAGAGAAGCACCCCCAGAGCATGATGCTGCCACCACCATATTTGACAGTGGGGATGGTGTTTTCAGAGTGATGTGCAGTGTTCTTTCTCCGCCACACATAGCGTTTTGCATTGTGGCCAAAAAGTTCAATTTTGGTCTCGTCTGACCAAAGCACCTTCTTCCACATGTTTGCTGTGTCCTCAACATGGCTTCTGGCAAACTGCAAACGGGACTTCTTATGGTTTTCTTTTAACAATGGCTTTCTCCTTGCCACTCTTCCATAAAGACCACATTTGTGTAGTGCACGACTAATTGTTGTCCTGTGGACAGTTTCCCCCACCTGAGCTGTGGCTCTCTGCATTTCATCCAGAGTCACCATGGGCCTCTTGGCTGCCTCTCTGATCAGTGATCTCCTTGTTCGGCCTGTAAGTTTAGGTGGACGGCCTTGTCTTGGCAGGTTTACTGTGGTGCCATACTCTTTCCATTTCCGGATGATGGATTGAACAGTGCTCCGTGAGATGTTCAAAGCTTGGGAAATCTTTTTATAACCTAAGCCTGCTTTAAACTTCTCCAAAACCATATTCCTAACCTGTCTGGTGTGTTCTTTGGACTTCATGATGCTGTTTGCTCCCCAATATTCTCTTAACCAACATCTGAGGCCGTCACGGAGCAGCTGTATTTGTACTGAGATTAGATTACACACAGGTGGACCCTTTTGAGTCATTAGCAGTCATCAGGCAACTTCTGAATGCAATTGGTTGCACTCAGGGAAAAGGGGGCTGAATACTTTTGCACGTCGCACTTTTCAGTTTTTTATTTGTAAAAAATGTTTTGATTCATGTAAAATTTTGCTTCCACTTCACAATTGTATACCACTTTGTGTTGGTCTTTCACATTAAATTCCAGTGAAATATATTTATGTTTGTGGTTGTAATGTGACAAAATATGGAAAAGTTCAAGGGGTATGAATACTTTTGCAAACCACTGTAAGAATGCCTGGAAGACCCAGACTTCACAACTGGGTGGTGAGAATGCCCTCAATAACAAAATATCTAATTTCCAAAAGAAAAAAATGCACTTTTTTAATTGGACTAAAGATTATTTTCAAAAATTGTTTTGACTCTGTTTCAATTTAGTTTCCTTTCAGATTTGACCTAACACATAGCACACAACAAACGTTTAACAGCAACAAGATCAGAATAACGAGAGGAAGATGCAGATTAAAATGGTGAAAAAGCTCTATTGTTGTGGTTTCTAGGCAGGAGTTGTCACAAAATTCTAGGCCCCATATAAACCATTTTCATCTGTACCTATGTTCACTTATCAGTATTCCTCATGCGTATTTTTATAGAATAAAAAGCAACAATAATAAATGTGGTCTTGGTTTAAACTCTATATTGAGAAAAAGCCAAGGTAATACTATAACAAAAGTCAAAAAGCCTTATTTTGCTTTCCTAAGCCTCTCACTGTTTCCCCCTTCCTCTTCTGTCCTCTCCTCATGATTTTCACTGCCTTCAGAGCAACCTTCATCTTCCCTTTCTTCACTTACATCATCCTCTTTCTCATCTTCCATTTCTTCCTCTGCTACAAGGACAGACCCCATACAAGCAAAATGCATACAGGATTAGATTAACCTGCCTATAGCCTAACATAGAATGAAACACTATGTGATGTAAGTCTTGCTAAGATCTTTTCAGTTGAATCAGCTACTGATTGCTTGTAAATTGAATAACAAACTGACTGCATGAGCTGACCTTGCCTCATGTCTTCAAGCGCCTCATCTGGACATGATGAGTGACCTGCTACTGCTGTTTCTTTTTGGAACACTTTATATGGAACTTTGCTGAATAGCTCCACAAAACTTGTACAAAAATCAACAAAATAAATATGTATGTTTATCTTTTTTTGGGAAAATGTCTCAACTGTTTACATGAAGGATTGGGACTCAAGTAGCCAGCTACTAGTTGGCTTGTCCATGGTAGCCTCAACACCTGGCTTCAAGAGGACTTTAGTGGTACAAAACAGTCTTTATTGTCAGCTACCTCAAAGTACTCAAATATTTATACCCGGTTGGCCCTTGAAAACTTTTATAACCCAGCTTGGGAAACAATTTCAAAGCTGTAGACTGTTTATCTACTATGTCAGTTTGACACTGTAGGTCAGACGGAGCTACATTTACATGCTCAGTGATGTCATTGATGAGGATGACTGTTTGTGGATGCCCTATGTCAATGTTCTTAATGTCACTGTAATGTGTAATCATTAAGTGCTTATCAGCTGGATATTGGTTTAGTCTGACTGTGAGAGAAATGTGAATGTATCACCCTATCTGTATCAAGAAAATACTGTATATATTTTTTAAGACTCCTAAACAGATGGCACACAGCGTACTATTTATCATCAAACGTTGTCTTTATCCAGAAATATTTTCTGTCTGGGAAATCACGAGATGTGTGCCACTGATCGAATAAACTTTTTCTTAAATCAGAAAATATACTACATAAACACTTCAATTGTTCTTTTGTTGTCTTTTACCAGTTCTTTAATTTTAAAATGTTTACTTGTTTATAAATGACAAAACTGACAACAATAATCACTTGCCTTGGCATTGTGCAGCATTAGCATTTCAATTACTCCCATTCCCTCTCTTAAACATGATGATAATAATATTTCACACATTTATTACACATTTATGCAGATCTTTGAGAGGGTTCTTTGGCTGATGAATTTTTTTGATGAGCAAGATTTCAACTAAAGCCATGTTATTTCCTGTAAGCCTACAGCAGCATAATGGTTCTCGGAGTACAGTATGTTACTCCCCACATTACTAAAATCACACCCCGGAGACACGTTTGGCATCCACAGCTGGATCTTCAATTGGAAGATGTGTGTGCATACATTACCATAGCAATGAAGCTAGAGAGGGTTTTAAGGAAAGAATAAAAACCCACTAAAGATTTCCAAAGATCATTAAATGATGTCAACTTTCTATTTACAACATGTATGCTTTACCTCAAGGTGAGTACTGAGGCAGGCATTCATTTGCATTAATTAGCATGTTTAAAAGGTTTGGGGGTGCTGGCTTTTCATTACAAACAGACAAAGTCGATAAATCAAAATGAGAGCTGGGCGCTCGACTAATTCTCATGGCTCTCTGGTCACTACGAAGACCTGGAAATAAGTGTGCAGAAAAGCTCACAACTGGTTGAAGCTCAGTGGCCCTTAATTCAATTGTGAATATTTATAAGTCGCAGCTCAGTGGACTAATTGCACAGACAGCAGGAGACTGGGACCATCATTCTTCTGCTTTTCTTTTACATAAAGATACTCTACAGACATTAGAATGAGACATTTCCAATAACATCTTATATTTACCTTCACTTTATCACTCATGTGAAGAAAATACCACCACAACATTCAAATCAATCCCAGATGAAATGGATGCCATGGATCATTATGTTATAATGAATAAATGTCCTTGTTGGTTTGAAATGCCCTCTACAAAAGGTGGGGCAATAATTTTTTTGCCAATATCTTTGCATGTGTTTGTTAAATGCCATAATAGCTGTCGACATATTTGCATTTTAATGTTTTTGATTAGAATATGTTGCACACAAAGAACATTTGTTGGCAACAAACTGGCATTTGTTACCAACAATTGCAAGTTTTTTGTTTACATTAGAACACCAGTAAGTACACTTCCGACAGTCTCGGCGAGCAGCAGTATTGTGCCTGTAAAATAAACCAAGGTAATAAACTGAGTCAGAGTTACAACAACTGAATCAGAGACACCAGGCTGAAAGTGAAAAGGTGAACTTTTCTCTACTTCTGAAAAGAAATGGTTTCTAAAAGCTGTAAGAAAGGTTAACTAGAACAAGAATAATTTTGAGAGAGGAAATCTAGCTGAAGAAAATGTTACAAACTGGAGCTAGGATCAAATGCAAATGAGCTTCACATATACTGTACATTCCAAATTTAAATTGGGGATTTTCTGTAAGTGATCGTAACTGATCTCCAAATCTTGTTGTAAATAAAGGTGAGGAAAGTTTGCTGATTTCTAATGCATTTTTTTATAAAGACCTTGATGACTTACAATAAAACCCCAAACAATAATTTAACAATGTAAAAATTGTGTAAGAAGTAAATATTAAAATAAAAAACACAGCCCAAGTGGACTGCCACAGCTGACTGACCTTAGACACATACTGTCTATAACTTGGTAAATTTCACTGAAATTGAACTAAAATTTTGATAGGGTAGCTAAGACTTATACTTACTTGTACAACAGATTGCACAAGACCCTTGTTTATAATTTTGCCAATAACTTTTTAAATGTCCTTTGTTTGTATGCAAGATTTCTACTTAATAGGGTTGCACTAAATATTAAAAAATGTTGTCGTCATGATATTAGTAAGCTCAATATGTCAGTAAAGCAAAGGTATGCTTGGACAGCAATAAATCATACATCCTTATATTACAAATTTCATGTATTCATTAGGGCTGTGTATTGGCAAGAATTTGGCGATACGATACATATCATGACAGAGGGATCACGATACGATATATCCCGATATATTGCGATACTTTAAGCAAGGTGATATGTTGCGATTTTTTTGGCCCAAAAATTCTATTAAATAAAAACCTCTTACTGGAAAAAAAAATGAAAAACCAAAATTCATTGTCTCAGAAAATTCTATTATATACAGTTGTGGTCAAAAGTTTACATACACTTGTAAAAAAACATAATGTTATGGCTGTCTTGAGTTTTCAATAAGTTCTACAACTCTTATTTTTCTGTGATAGAGTGATCGGAACACATACATGTTTGTCACAAAAAACAGTCATAAAATTTGGTTCTTTCATAAATTTATTATGGGTCTGCTGAAAATGTCACCAAATCTGCTGGGTCAAAAATATACATACAGCAACATTAGTATTTGGTTACATGTCCCTTGGCCATTTTCACGGCAACTAGGCGCTTTTGGTAGCCATCCACAAGCTCCTGGCAAGCTTCAGGTCGAATGTTTGACCACTCTTCTTGACAGAATTGGTGCAGTTCAGCTAAATGTGATGGTTTTCTTGCATGAACCTGTTTCTTTAGCACTGTCCACATGTTCTCAATGGGGTTTAAGTCAGGACTTTGTGAAGGCCATTCTAAAACCTTAATTCTAGCCTGGTTTTTTTTTTTTTTTTTTTTTTTTTTTAAAGTGTGATATGTAAAGTGTGAGACAAATTTCTTTTCTTTTTTTAGCATATGCACTGTCTGATGGCACCTTTTAAATTTCGTTGTTCTTGTGACAATGACAATAAAGATTTATCTTATCTTATCTTAGTTTAGCCATTCCTTTACCACTTTTGATGTGTGTTTTGGGTCATTGTCTTGTTGGAACACCCAACTGCGCCCAAGACCCAACCTTTGGGCTGATGGTTTTAAGTTTTCCTGCAGAATTTGGAGGTAATCCTTCTTCTTCATTATCCCATTTACTTTCTGCAAAGAACCAGTTCCACTGGCAGCAAAACATCCCCAGAGCATAATACTACCACCACCATGCTTGACAGTAGGCATGGTGTTCCTGGGATTAAAGGCCTCACCTTTTCTTCTCCAAACATATTGCTGGGTGTTGTGGCCAAACAGCTCAATTTTTGTTTCGTCTGACCAGAGAACTTTCCTCCAGAAGGTTTTATCTTTGTCCATGTGATCAGCAGCAAACTTCAGCCAAGTCTTAAGGTGCCTTTTCTGGAGCAAGGGCTTCTTTCTTGCACGGCAGCCTCTCAGTCCATGGCGATGTAAAACACGCTTGACTGTGGAGACTGACACCTGTGTTCCATCAGCTTCCAAATCCTTGCAGACCTGCTTCTTGGTGATTCTTGGTTGACTCTTGACCATCCTGACCAATCTCCTCTCGGCAGCATGTGATAGCTTGCGTTTTCTTCCTGATCGTGGCAGTGACACAACTGTTCCATGCACTTTATACTTGCGTATAATTGTCTGCACAGTTGCTCTTGGGACCTGTAGCTGCTTTGAAATGGCTCCAAGTGACTTCCCTGACTTGTTCAAGTCAATAATTCGCTTTTTCAGATCCACACTGAGTTCCTTTGACTTTCCCATTGTAGCTTTTGTAGCTGACTCTAATCACTGGGTCAAATGAGCCCTATTTAAATGGGCTCATGAGAAGTCAACAGCTGTAGTCAATCAGAATCACTTACAAGAAGTGAAGAGGCCATGACATGAAGCTAATTTAATTGACACAACTCGCTACATCACCAAAATTGACAAATTTTGTTGCTGTATGTATATTTTTGACCCAGCAGATTTGGTGACATTTTCAGCAGACCCATAATAAATTTATGAAAGAACCAAATTTTATGACTGTTTTTTGTGACAAACATGTATGTGTTCCGATCACTCTATCACAGAAAAATAAGAGTTGTAGAACTTATTGAAAACTCAAGACAGCCATAACATTATGTTTTTTTACAAGTGTATGTAAACTTTTGACCACAACTGTAGACATGCGCTAGCCTTCTGTAACGTGAAGCTGACTAAAGTTGGAAAAAAGAGTGCAAGAGACACTTAATTTGTCTTAAAATACAGACATTCTGACAAATAAGTAACTGTTTGTAACCTTACCTCAGCTTAGAAGGCAGAGGGTGTCGGTCTTTTCAGCTCAGATTCAGCTATCGGAGCATGAAGCTAATGTTTACTCACAATGCTAATGCTCTCTTACTCTCTGGTGTTCAAGAGGTAGAGGAGCCAAATGTCTGGCTCATTGCTGCCAACTAGTGGTCAGAGGCTGAACTACAACAAAAAAATTAACGGCTGGCAGGAAAGTTGACATTTTAAATCTTAATTAAAAATCTATACAGGGCTTTAGAATATCGATACAGTATCAGGAAATGAAATATTGCGATATTTCAGTGTATCGATATTTTCTTACACCCCTAGTATTCATGTCCATTTGTAATAATATTAATCTATCAGGCCTATCCAACACCTGGGTTAGATGATAGCAATAACATGGAAAAAGTTAAGTTTTTCACAATATTATTGTCAAAATAGTAAAACAATATAATAATAGTCATCATTGTTGTCGTTGTTGTCATTGTTGTCGTCGTCATCGTCATCGTTCAAGTTTTTTCTGATATGCAGCCCCAGAAATTAATTATTGCACCATGTTGAATTTTTTTGTAGAGTTAGTCCAATTCAAGTACAGCTTAATGTGGTGATAGCTAAAATTCTTACACAACTCATAATCTGAACAATAACATATTTCAGGATTATCACATATTTCTAATAATTTACATCCCCAAATGACTATAATTGTGTTATTTCTCAACATAAGATGTTAGTTTAAATCTCTTGAATGAAAGATGATTCCTTCAAAGAAATGCTAGGTCTTTGATTTTTTTTTATTGTGCAGTTTTTGTAATTACTGGAAGCAAAACAGTAAAACTCACTCATGTACTGTATACATGTACATCAGAAACCCACAGGCCCCCACCTCTCATAGCAGCACCACATCTCACTCTTTCCAGTCTTTAAGTGGACTCTAATAAAGTTGCTCCTTGATGCATTAATAACCTCTTCCTTCCTACTGGGCTGTGGGGCCACGTTTGGACCCAGCAGCAGTGAGCATATCCCTTCCTGACATGCACTCTTTAATTATTTCTTTCTGTGAGTGTTGGAGTGAAACGATGGGAAGAGGAAAGTGATGACATACTTCTAATGAACCCTTGAATAAATAATAGTGCTGCCTAAGCTGGAGGTATCCTGAACCAGCATTCTTGTGGGAGAGATGGAACACAAGTGAAGAAAAAATGGAAAAACTGGATTAAATGGTGGTGAAAAAGAGAGATAAACATAGATATGGTGGCAGGGGAAACTTCTGGGTTTAATTTTTCTTTGGTTATTCTTGGATTTTTCTAGAAACTGTTAATTTTCCTAAAGTTCTTTATTTACTGAGCTTTAAACAATAATGTATGAAATATCTTTTGGACCTGAAGCCTAGTGCACGCAATAGTCATAGCGAAGCCATGCCCACGATCACCGCCACACACTGCCAACCGCCCAGCGCACACCCCCAGCCAACCACCAGCCAGACCTAGGTGTTCACTCCGGCCAGCGGGCCAGCCAGGGTAACCAGGAGCCAAAGCACGAGAGTTACAGCCCCAGGGAAGCCGGAGTGTCAGCCCCGTCCCTGGCACCCCTCCAGGCCCTGAGTCCACCCATAGCCCACGCCCCCATCAGTTGTCCAGATCCTGATGCAACAAATCTGCCAACAATTCACAATACCACCTCTATGTTTGACTGTGGGCACGATGTTATTTTTCTCAAATATAGCGTTAGCTTTATGCCAGATGCAATGGGATGCACACCTTCCTAAATGCTCCACTGTTGTCTTGTCAGTCCATAAAATATTTTTCCAAAAGTCTTGGATCATCAAGTTGTTTTTGATTTATTTTTGCCAAATGTGAGACAAGTCCATGTGTTTTTATGCTCAGCAGTGGAAGTCTCCCACACAGGCCAGTTTTGCCCTTTTTCTCTTTCTCAATGTGGACTCAAACTGTGACCTTAACTAAGGCAAGTGAAGCCTGCAGGGTTGCAGATGTCCTGAGTGATTTGGGACCTCCAGGATGAATTGTTGATGCTCATTCATTTGTCACAATGTCAGCCTCCTCCTCTGAAGGTTCCCCGTTTCTCATTTTCTCCATATGTTGATAATGCAGTTTTTCCCCTTCCGTCATCCAAGGAGGCTGCCCGCCACATCAATGGAAACTAAAACCTTCCCTACCAAAACACCCCCACCCCTTGAAACTGGTTTTACGAGAAAACAGTTTATTAATTGAATGCTTCACTTCAATTAGCTGCAACTAGCAGAGCCTACATGTATAAAATTTACATGTTAAAAAGTGAGTTGCAAATTAGTCAACTAGTTGAAGTCATAATTATTCAACTAGCAAAAAAATATTGAAATCATTGGAAATCTGTCAATTATTGGCTGACTTTGGTTCAAATTTAGATCAACATTAGTTCTAGCCATTATATTTTCCTTATATAACAATCATTTTACAGTGTGTTTCATATCCATCCATCCATCCATCCATCCATCCATCCATCCATCCATCCACCTGTCCGTCCATCCGTCCATCCATCCATCCATCCATCCATCCATCCATCCATCCATCCACCTCTAGCTTTTCTTGGAGGGCTTTATGGTGTTTCAAGACAGTCTCACGACTTCTCCAGGGTCTCCTCCTAGTCGGACATGCTTAAAGCACTTATGTCATCCATACCAGATGCCCAAACCACCTCAATTGACTCTTCTTGATGTGGAAGAACAGCAGCTCAACTCTGAGTCACTCCAGGATAAATGAACTATTCACCATATCCCTAAGGGAGCATTCAGCTACTTCGTAGAAAAAATTCATTATGACCTCCTGTATTTGTGTTATCATTCTTTTAGTTATTTCCCAGAGTTTGTGACCATATGTGAGGGAAATAACACAGACTGCACTGTAAATAGAGAGCTTTGTCTTACAGCTCAGCTTCCTCGTCACCACAGTGGCATAGCACAGAGCCCAGATTACTGCCAACACTGCATAGATCTGTCAATTAATCTCATGCTCTGTTCTTCCTTTACTCACGAACAATATCCCAAATACTTGACTTCCTTATTTGAGGCAGAACCTCACCCCCAACCTAGAAAGAGCAATCCACCCTTTTCGGACTAGGACGATGGACTCAAATTTGGAGGTGCTGATCCTCATCCCAGCTGCTGATCCTCATCCCAGCTGCCTTCACACTTAGTTGCATACTGCTCCAATGAGAGCTGAAGATCATGGCATGATGACGGCAACAGAACCATCAAACTGGACTCCTTCTGACCCCTGGCTGTAACGAGAAATTCTGTTCATGAAAGGTATGAACAAAATATTTGACAATGGGCAGCGCTGGAGTCCAACTCTCACCCTGAAAGGGTTTGACTTAAAGCTCCTGCATACTCCCTCCAAACAGCCAAAATGGGTTCGGATTGTTGCCATTTCATGACGAAAATTTCGTCATTCTGTTCGCATTGTCGATATTTCGACAGCTTCTGACATAGCCCGTGGGTCAAACTTTTTACCTCTCTCCACATAAGAATGCATAAGAACTTTATTGTGTGGTTGGCCAGAAGTTCGTGGGAGTGTCTGTTTGTGCTGAAAGTGTTCAGACGCTGCAATTTGCTTCAACCACTTATTTAAAAAAATACGACCAGAGCCGACTGTTGTACCGGGAAGCAGCGGTTTATAAAGATAGTCAAACAGACAAAATCTCATTTGTGGAGATAAAACGGGCATTGTGCACGGTGGAATCTAACTGATAAAAACTTTGGAGCTTTAACCATGACAGGTTTGTGGGTAAATAACATCGGGTGACGGGTCTCTAACTTTTTTTTTCCTGCACTGTTGACTCCCGCGGGAGAAACCCCCTGTAGTGACGTATGCTACGGCAGGAGAGGTTCCCCAGGGACTTGACACGGGGTGTCTCAGGAGCTATGAAGGTGTGTGCGAAAATGAAGGCTGAAATACCACGTGACAGCGCATTAACTGTTCTGCTTTGGAGGGAGTATGCAGGAGACTGCAATGCAAACCAAACTCTTGTACCGTTTGTATAGGGACTGAGCAAACACACATCTCTTGGGTGCTGTGGAAATCTTTAGAAAGTTCTCTGAGGGCAAAAGACAATTTGTTAACACATGATACACCAATTAAATATTTATAAAATCAGTTTTCAGTTTTTGCATATTTATTTTTGTAAATATATGGTTTAACCATTTTTAATTAACAGTTATTTCAAAAGAGTATAATTACCTCCAAAACATCTCACTTTTATTTCATTTTGGACTATTTTTTTTGGTTCTTAATTGAATATGAACAGGTCAGATGTGGTGTTTTGAAAGTTATATTAAAGCTGTCTGGCTTCAGCAGCAGTGATGAATTCCTGCACAAACTCTCCCTCTGTATGAGGCTTCAGGTTCTTGCTGTTATTTCACTAATCAAGAAAGCACTGGTCTTGTACGCTCTGACTTTTGCTCGTCCAAACTCCAACAAAGCACAGCTTTTATTGATCTGCATCATTCCTTTTATGCTGCTCTGGTTTAGTATGCTTAATCGCCTTCAGTACCTCACTACTTACTAAAACATACAAGTCTGCCTTTCACTTTTACAAAAGCTAGTATCGCTCGTTCGGTTCTCTTGAAATATGTGGCATTCGGCATCCACTTTTTTTGTAGTCACCATGATAGATGCCTGTCAGTCACCCTGTCTTTTCTCGCACTCATGGTTGAGCACAAGTGTTGCGTTTACTGACCCTTGGTTATATGCATTATTGTCAGCTTTATCACAGAAATGCCATTGTTTGTCGCTATTTTTACCCTCCTTGTCCTTTTGGGTCAATATATTGTGGGTTATTGTGACCCAGTGGCAGCAGGGGTGATCTTTTTTTTTTAATTTGAGATTGTGTGTCAGGCTAAGTAAAAGCATTTTGAGGTCTAGTTGTATGTGGCTTCTGGGCCACATACAGTCAGTGTTAGAGCATATTGAATGTCAATGAGTGGTAGCAGCTGAGTGAATAGATGTGATCTTACTCTTTTTTAAAAAACAAAATTATCATGAATCATAAAAAAGTTATACCAGGATACTATCTTTTAGACTATTGTCTTTTTTTGGCAAATCACAAGTAGTGAAATGGACTGTACTTATATAGTGCCTTTCCATCTAACCTGCATACTCAGTGCTTCACGCTACAATCTGTGCCGTGAGTTGCCCATTCTCACAGCGCTCTACTAGGTCTCTTTAAAAAGCCAGACAGATCATTCTATGGAGACTAGTCAGTGGTTTAAACCATATTCATACACTGATGGTACACGCATCAGAGGTAGTGTCTTTCCCAGGGACGCTTTAACATGCAATTAAATAGTGGGAGAATTTAACCGCCAACTCTTGTTTGGAGGTTGACTACCCTAATCACTCAGCCACACCCACCTCAGGTATTCATATTACTGTTTACAAAAAATGAAAATTATCTGAATTTGTGATCAAGGGATCTTTTTTCATCTATCATGCAATTCAAATGTTTTTTTTTTACAATTTTGGATTCAAATTCTTGTGTTCTGTAAATATGCATTTGAGCTTCAGATGAGAATGTGAGAAGTTGCTACAGCATATTTTCATTCTCTTGTACGTGTTTGGTGGTGTGTTTGTTTCTGAGTGTTTGTGTGGCACCAACTGTCCTTCACTCTGCTCATTTCTGTGCTTATCAGAGGCAGTGTGAGATTGAGGGCCATCACTAACACTGTTGCCATAGTGAAGGCAGACGGAGGGCAGCTTGAGTGACAGCTGATCCCAGCACACACACACACACACACACACACACACACACAC
>NW_013952785.1:260831-266550 GCF_001266775.1 Austrofundulus limnaeus
CACACACACACACACACACACACACACACACACACACACACACACACACACACTTCTTCACCTCCATTCCTTTTGATGCTCCACTCACTGCACACTTGCCTAACAAACAGTCTAAGGTTTACTCGCTGACACTGTTATGTATCGGCTGCCTGCGTTTCATGTCAGTGTGGTAGAAGATTCCAAAGTGTGTTTTTGTCACAGAAAATGTAGTTGCCATTGGGGGCAAGTGCTGTAAGTGCTTGGTGCTGGCCCAGATCTAGTTGCCATTGGTAACTGACTAATACTCAGCTGTGTGACTGACTGTGCCAATCAACAATGACCTTGCTCCTATTTTTTCTAAAGGCGTTCTTTGGGATGTCTATAGTAAAATGCATTGATAATATGTGTAGCTAGATAAATTTAAAAAAATGATGAAAACTCAAGTGATCACACTTAGGTTTTGAAAGGAAATCCTGATATTTAGTTCAAAAGCATTGTAAAATATTATTTAATTTCTTAGGGTTGCTACTATAACTACACTTCTTATTTTGATAAGTACATTGATTAATTTTACTGATTAATAAGTTAATCAAAAGACCATTTATTCTCCATAAAGGATAATCAATTTACACTGTTTATTATGACCCCGCACGCGAAGCATAAGCGGGAGTCATATTGTTTTTGTACTTTTTTTTTTCCCGTGATTTTTTTGTCAACCGTAGCACAAAAACGGCTGCGCCGATCAACATGAAATTTGGAGAAACATAGTCCCTCCAGCGTGTTCTGGGTCTTCCTCTGGGTCTTCCCCCAGTGGGACATGTCCAGAACACCTCACCAGGGAGGCGTCCAGGAGGCATCCTAAACAGATGCCCGAGCCACCTCAACTGGCTCCTCTCGACGTGGAGGAGCAGCGGCTCTACTCTGAGTCCCTCCCGGATGACTGAGTTTCTCACCCTATCTCTAAAGGAGAGCGCAGACACCCTACAGAGGAAA
Source organism: Austrofundulus limnaeus (assembly GCF_001266775.1). Lineage (NCBI taxonomy): Eukaryota > Metazoa > Chordata > Actinopteri > Cyprinodontiformes > Rivulidae > Austrofundulus > Austrofundulus limnaeus. The sequence goes on from NW_013952785.1 coordinate 261,804, forward strand.
CTTATTTGGCCGCTTGTATCCGCGATCTTGTTCTTTCGATCACTACCCAAAGCTCGTGACCATAGATGTGGGTAGGAACGCAGACTGACCGGTAAATCGAGAGCTTCGCCTTCTGGCTCAGCTCCCGCTTCACCACAACAGATAGGTACAGCGCCCGCATCACTGCAGACGCAGCACCAACCCGCCTGTCGATCTCCCGCTCCATTCTTCCCTCATTCTTGAACAAGACCCCGAAATACTTAAACTCCTCCACTTGGGGCAGGACCTCCTTCCCGACCTGTTTAAACATTTAAAGCGTTTCATAAATTAAAATGTAAACAAAGACGTACAAGTTAAAGAATGAAATTTATTAATATTCTATGTATATTGTAATTAAAGTTCAAATTCCAAAATGATAAAATAAAATTATTTATGTATTTAAAAATAATAAAAGCATGCATATATATAATGTATTAAGATTCTGTTGTGACAGATGTAAGATAATAGGAAATACTGTTAAACTCTCAAACTTTATTACAGCTGTGTGAAGACACCATTACAGGACAAAGTGCTGTCTGTATCTCGCTGTATTTATTCTCACCAAGTCTCTTCTGCCCTATGCTGTTATAATAGCCCATTCTAGTGATAAGCGTAATAACAACAGCACAGAACATAAATGCTTTCACTGTGTAAACCAAATAACACAACAGCTGTGTATTAATTCAAGGACATAGACCACAACCTGCAGTAGGCTGCATAAAAGGGCTGTGAAATGAGATGGCCTAGCCATTGAATGACGTATCTTAATAATACTAAAAACTACAAAAAACTAAAAAATAAAAATAAAAATAAATAAAAATACTACTACTAATAATAATAATACCTCGTTACCATGGTATCACGTGCCTTCAGAGTTAAATTGCATTGCAACGGGTATTCACATGTCATTTCACTGGATGAATGACTTCACAATTAAAAAGTTTACACAGAAATAAATAAACATTATTAATTTGGGTTTAGCTCAAGTATCAGTAATTGTAATTGCATTTTATTTAACATCTCATTGCAGCATAAATTTCAGTAGATAACAAATTATTTGGTTCGTGATGAGTTTCCAAACTTCACAGTTCCAAACAACTTGGTAAAAAACAACAACAAAAAGTGTGGGCCACATTCATAGGTTGCATGTGGAGGAGCCCACGAACTGGGACAACATTTGTTGCAGGGCAACGACGTAAGCCGCCGACAAATGCGGGCTTCGAAGGACGCAGCATTTCAATTGAGACACAGCCAACATCTCCCCTGTAACCCAAACAAACAACCTCATTTACTTTGAGCAAAAGTATCATCCTAATCTAAAGTTTAACATATCCACTTTGCGATATCAGTTAGGTCCATAGCAAGGTTATAATTATTATGATATACGCATGTTCTTTGTTGCTGTATTTTTGTGTTCTCCATTTTTACAGGTGTGCAGACAGATGTCGGGTGTGTTGTCTTGTGTTTTCTTGGTGTATATATTTCACATATCTTCTCTAATGTCTCTCTCAATCTTCCCCATTACATTTCTTCTTTTTCTTCTTCTTTTTTATTAAAAAATGATTTTTTTTTACCTAAGTCCAATCTAGCCTTTTTATTTATGAGGCTTATTAGTCCATGGGCTATATGAGTGGCTTGCACCGTGCAGTGAACCCTCTGTATTTACTTTCATGAAGTTTTCTCTTTGTGGTAGATTTGGGTATTAACTCACCTGCATACTGGAGAGTGTTGTTCACTCAAAAAGAAAAAGTGTCTACAATTAAACTTTAACCATTCTGTTAGCAGAAATACTATTAGTTGAAAATATATATTTAGATTTTTTTAAATAAACCACAAAACACTACTTAAATTTGTTCGGGTTGGTGCATGTCTGTCTTGTTGCAGAGTTAGTTTTGGTGTTCATTTTTTCTGAGGAACTCCTTTATTGTATTAGATTTTGGTAATGCATTGGAGACTTGTGAGCAGAGTGGAAGTTGTGCTGCATTCTATCTTTCCCCATGTAGCAGGCCAGTCTGCTCTTGTACTGTCAAAGGATTGCTGAACTGGGCATCTTTTTGTCTCACATGAAAAAGCTTGCACAATCGGACCATAGCTTCAACATTTACCTTTTTGCATTTGGATCCTCTCTTTTTGTTTGTGTAAAATTCACTTTTTGCTTGTTGTAGGAACACTCTAACAAGGTTGTACTATCAAATGTCTTTAGAAGCAGGATGCCCAGTTTTGTCTTAACTGGTTTTCTCTTAAGAAGTTGGAAAAGAGCGTCACTAGTTGTGGCATGTGGCAAAGCCTGACAGCCATAACTATAGAAGTAAAACATGTTGTACCTTGAATTTAGATTAGATTTAGGCACTTTAAAAAGTCACAGATGTTTCTGGTTTATTCTTACAGGCAGACGGTATGAGACAACTGCAATAAATGTTTTGTGATTCAAGTAACAAAACTGTTTTAACCCCTTTTTATCCATCTTTTTAACGTTCCATTCTCAGATCGGGCAGCTGGTGTTTAAAGGAATGAAGCGCCTAAACAGGATCCAGTCCATTGTTTTTGAGACGGCCTACAACACCAATGAAAATCTTCTGATCTGTGCTCCAACTGGTGCTGGCAAGACCAACATTGCTATGCTGACCGTCCTCCATGAGATCCGCCAACACCTGCAGCCTGGTGGTGTCATCAAGAAGGATGAGTTCAAGGTCTGGTGCTCACATACACCCAGACACAAATATTAACTAGAGGAACATTCATAGGCTTGTAATAACAGATTTTTATTGTTTGTTTGATTTTAACTTTTAAGGCTTACTGGAATAACTGGTTTACTGGATCTGTGCACCATTCCTCAAAAAAAAAATGTTGATATAAATATAGTCACACAAGCAGACGCTAACAACTATTTTCATTTTCATTATTTGATTTTATCTAATTATTTTCCTCCAAAAGTCAAACCATTTACTTCATCCATCCATCCCATGCTTTAGTTAATTACTTTTTTTCCAATCGTCAACTTGGACATTTACAGTTTACCACAAAATATGTCAACAGAGACTTGTAGCTGTAAATGTATTTATATAAAAATCCAAAATTTTGATCGTGTTTTAAAAATATTATTGATAAAAATTTCTGCAAACTGATGAGAGATTTACTTCTATTGCAGAAATTCAGTCATGTGGTTTTGCTTTCAGAAGAGCAGATACAACAAATACAACTATTTCAAATGAAATTAGATTGTATTTCTGCCGGCAACAGTTTTTTTCACCCTTTTTCACCAAACATAAAAGTGCTATTTCCAGTTGTATTTCCCCTGTCTAAGCACACAAATTTTTCAAAGATGTTTTTCTGCTAAAATAGTCAAAAAAAAGTTTTTAATATGGTTATCTCTCTGCATTCAAAAATGGACGACAAAGTAAGAATTTCATTGCTCAGGGAAGCATGTTTTTCATCTGTGCATATGACAATAAACACTTTGAATTTGAATTTAAATTTGAATTGAAAAAAGGAGGAAAATGCTATCTTTTAGCATTTTTTATTGCAGTGTGTTTTAAGCAATCAAAACATTGTTGCTTAAAACAATGGAGGTTAGTTTTGTTTTTTCTTACTCATTTGCACAAAATTTGTTTTTAACTGTAAATTTTGGGAGATTCTAAAGAGTCATTCACTTTCTATTTTTTAGTGTTTTTCATTACTGAAAAATAGTTGTAAAACTTATGATGGTGACACAAGTGGTCCGATTCAATTACGGTTGAGAGGGCTGCGATGCAATTATAAAACAATTATCAATGCATTCATAATCGCACTTGAAACAAAAACGTATTGCAAACCAATGGTCCTTAACTCTGATCCTGAAGGACCACTTTTCTGCACATTTTAGTTGTTTCCCTGCTTTTCAGCAGGTCCTCACGTCCTTCAGAAGCCTGTTAATCACTCATTTATTCAAATCAGGTGTGTCAAATCAGGGGTAAGGCCCTGTCACATTATAATGTTTTACACCATTTATGCTGACTTAGGAAAATTTAGTTTTAGCCATTTTACTAATATTGACTATTCGGTCTAACTGTTAGCATCACAGTGTGTATAAGTCCAAATTCCATCTTCAGCTTAGACATTTTTAGTGTTGGTCAAATTTGTCACAAGTTGGCCTAATTATTTTAAAACTTTTATTTTATAAATTGTCTTTAACGTTGTAGTGTGACGATACATCTAAGACATGCAGGATAGTGACCTCAAGGACGAGGATTGAGGATAATTGTTGTAGGGTATGGGAGTGGTTGTGCTAGTTTCAGTGTGAAACACTAGGAATAATTTCACTTGCCTGCAACTGTTGGAGACTAGACTAAAATTGTGAGAAAATAGGCAAATTTTCAGCTGCAGTTTCACTGAATTTGGAGTGTTTGCCATCACCGAGCAGTGCGGTCTCGTTTTACATGTCCAGTTTTTCAACATCATTTTTGAGTTCACTGTTTGGAAAACGTCCACATTATTTTGTTGCCCACATCATGACGTGATGCAAACATTTCAATTCATTCTGGAGACTCCCCTGGGAATGTCGTTCTTCCTTTTTATTGGCTGGAGTCTCAACTTGGGTTGGGTATTGAAAGGGTTTATTTCGATACCGGTGCTAAATCGATACTTTCAAAATGGTACAGGTTCCTAAACGGTATTTAAATCGGTACTTTAAAAATAAATAAATAAAACACACACACACTCACACAGAGGTTTATGAAGCAATGATTATTTC
>NW_013952785.1:266888-271653 GCF_001266775.1 Austrofundulus limnaeus
ACACACACACACACACACACACACACACACACACACACACACACACACACACACACACACACACTCACACACGCAGTGCTCATAGTCTGCCTCTGTCTGCACCCGTTTTTTTACACCGGGCAAAAAATGCATTTAAACCAGCTGAAGTTAAGTTTAGAGCACAGTTTGAATGTACACTGAAGGAAAACTGCATCACAACTTTTATACTGCGGTCAGAACAAACATGATCTGAGTAGCGTCTGTCTGCTGCACGGCGGCAGCTCAAATGTAACAGCGAGAAAGGACCGAGAGCTTTTTATTTTAATCCAGCAGGGAGAACAATACAGGTGTTCTTCTATTCCTCCTGTGAGCAATTCCAGCATTTTTTAAAAGAAAAACAACTCGGACACGCTAATTACAGTGCGGTTTCAAGCCAAAAGTAAAAACACGGTGCTCACTGCGCTTCCGTTCGAAGTGAAACAAACACACAACTGTTCTCTCTACCACTCATAGTCTGACACAGCGGACCGAAACAGCTAATTTAGACAGTTAAAACACATTAAAAGTTCATAACTCACCCTTATTGTTGTTAGCACTCTGTGGAGATTGTGCCGAGGCTGTCACTGTTAACAGTGAACACCAGAGGGCGCAATTAACAGCTTTCTTTGAGGCACCGAAATAAAGCACCGAAATTAGAGTTGTGTTTTGGTCTGAGTACTACCGTTGATCTTCGCCCCGGTGCTATACTGGAACCGAGTTTTGGTACCCAACCCTAGTCTCAACTCGGATACTAGCTTTAGCAGAATGTGCCACATTTTATTGTTTTTCTTCTATTTCCAGTGGAAACATGTACCCAAATTGCCTATCATGTAGTTATTGCCAATGCCATATTTGCTTTTAACTTGAAGAGGAAACAAATGACAAAAAGCTGCCTTTTTTTGGATGGTTTGGGGCACGTGGAAAAAGGCGGAATCCACAACAGTGAAGTTTGCAGAAAACCAACTCAAACAGATTAGTATCGTGATTGACTCACCACCCACTAGAACACAAACTCCATCCATTAGAACTTCGCACCACCTGACTGAAAATGTCCTGACGAAGAGCAAAGGTAAGGATAAGGTTCAGAAAAGCTCTCATGTTTGTGTCCTAACAGGACTTTTGTCAAGTCAGTAAGGACATCTAAAAGACATTCCACAGAACAGCAAGAATAACAAAAGCAAAAAGGTACTTCCAAGTTGTCTCTTTGCTCCGTGACATGGGACAACAAGACTCTGTGACAGAGGCTGGTCCATCCAAATGACGCTGCATGAAGTTTAGTGCAGCGAGGAATGTTCTTACGTCTATATTGGAAAAACTAGACAGTCTGTTGACAGATGCATGGCTCAGCACAGGAGAGATAGCTCTTCAGGACAAAACTCATCTGTGCACCTACACCTCAAAGACGGGCACTCCTTTGAGAACCAAACTGTTCATGTTTTGGACAGAGGAAACAGATGGTTTAAGAGGGGAGTAAAGGAAGCCATTTACATCAAACAAGGAAAAACAACTTTAGAGGAAGTTCTCATTTGATGTGACAGAATTGTACTATACATATTTTCATGTTAGGTCATGTTGCCCTCAAAGTGATTTGGCCTTCCTGTTATGACAAGATTGATGGCCTTACATTTTACTGTTAAACTTTGTTAAATGAGCACTCTTATAACCTGAGAATAGACAGATTCTATGGCTTGGATCTGTCTCACTCCTGGAATCATCTGCGTGACATTTCTTTTGTAAAAAAAAAGGTGAAAAACTAACATTCTTAGTCTTCCCGTATCCCCTATTATTTTGCCACAGTGACCTTGTTTATTTTTTCCTTTTTAAAAAGGAATAATAAACTGATCCCCCCCCCCAAAAAAAAAAAAATACAGTAGTTGTTATAAAATTATCATCACCCATATTTCAAAAATGGTAAATCCAGTGGCCCCTTGGATAAATACTTTAGATATTCAAAATATTTTGTTCTCTTTGATGAAAGTTTACAGTCACAAGCACAGACTTATTGGTGCACGATGGCAGCCAGTGATGGGAGCCACTTTTCATACATCATCATTAAACTTTGCCCATGCAAGTGGCTGGCATAGTATTTCTCAATAAATTGTGATTTGTGCTGGTTGCCAGGGAACAAATGATACTGCCTCTGTTTGCTCATTTATCACCACAGTGTCCTTCTAGTTGCCCCCCCTCCATTTTCTACCTTGCTCACCTTAGCACTCTTTGTCCTCCATCCTATTTATTTCCACTCTGCTCTCCTCCTCTTGTTCTGTAGATCGTATATGTGGCTCCAATGAAAGCCTTGGCAGCTGAGATGACTAATTACTTCAGTAAGAGACTGGAACCTCTAGGCATCGCTGTTAAAGAGCTCACAGGAGACATGCAACTAACCAAAGGAGAGATCCTTCGAACACAGGTACACACACTGTTCGGCACGCGTGCGTTCTGAAAATCATCCATACAGTCTATGCAACACTTCATGTTTTATACTCGCAAGGGTATGAAGTACCTTAAAGAGAACAAATAGTGGTTCTTGCTCCTCTACATATGTTCTAATGATACTTGGTTATTGAAAAAAAAACCATAATTATGATTATTTTGGTCATTTTTGTAATTGTGAATATTGAACATTAAGTTTGCAAACATTACATTTGTTGCACTGAAGAACAATGAATTGTTCTTAAAGGGGCAATATTATGTGTTTCTCAGGCATACATTTAAATACTATACCATAATAAAGTATCTATGCCACCTTTAGTTATTATTAAAATGCTGTTTTTATGTTTAAATAAAAAATAAACTTATCTTCTCATCACTTCCTCTTCTAAACGCCTTGAAATTGGCCTCTGTCTCTTTAAGAACCACCCTCCACTTCTGTCCCGCCCATTTCAGCATGCGCGGTTTGTGCAAGCGCTATGATGCAGTTTACTTGGCATCTGAAAATACATTTCCTCAAATGTATTTTTAATCTGAAAAGAGCTTCACTGAGTGAGAAAGTGTTAGGAGCTCAGCAGACAGTTTCAGTTTCAGTTTCACCCGTTGTTTGCTTTGTCACTGCCGATCCTGGGCGAGGTGTGTGAGTGTGTGTGTGTGTGTGTGTGTGTGTGTGTGGGGGGGGGGGTGGCTCTGCCATGAGGAAGTTTGGCTGAAAGACACATCCCAGAGGAGGAGATTGTCCCAAAAGGACACAACCCAGAGGCGTTTCTGGTCCAAATAGGTGTTTCTGGTCCCTATCTGTCGTTTTGCTCCTCAGCATGGCTTCCTAAAAATGCTGCAGGATATCTCAAACATGCATGAATGAGTCAGAGCAAGGCTTTGGGCATGTTTTTTATGAGAGTATAACATTATAACATGATATAAAACTCAAAAAAGTTGATTTTACATGATGTTGCCCCTTTAAGGTGATTTTTACTTTTATGCCTTCCTGTTAAACTTTCACTCAAGAAACAGACAAAGTATCTTAGGTAAAGGCCACTTGATAAAAGAAACAAATAAATAAAATAATAAATAAAGTGAAATTCTGTTATATTAAAGGGCTTTGTAAACCTTGATTTGTTCATGTAGAAGGTAATAAGATTATCACAAATCAGAATAAAATATATTTAATATTTGTTTCTGTCATGGGAGTTTACTAATCCAGTCTACATATGTTTGTGGACTTGGAAAAGGCATTTGACCCTGTTCCTCCACGATTATGGGATTGTGGGTCCAATGTTACAGGCCATTCAGTCCCTATACAAGAGGTGCAAGAGTTTGGTTTGCTTTGTAGTAAGCTGGGCCCCTTCAGAGGGAGAGTTGAACTCTGCCAGGACTGACCCATTGTCACGATTCTGTTCACAGTTTTTATGGACAGAATTTCTTTGTGCAGAGCCAGGGGGCAGACGGAGTCTGGATTGGTGTATTTATATTATATATAGTTCTATGTCTTCTATGTTCAGTTCCGTTGTAGAGATTGTGCAATGAAAATAAAGGCTATTCTATTCTAGTCTAGTCTAGCCTATCCAAACGTTCAATCCATCTGTCCATTCATCTGTCAGTCAGTTATCTGTGGTGGTGTTGATAGGGTAGCACGTTCAACAAAGGGAACGCTGATCTCCCTGTCCACATCGACACTTTCCTCTACTCCTGGGGGATCCCAAGGTCTTCCCAGGCCTGAGAAAATTTAATGTCTTGCCTGTGAGTGTGATGAGCAGCACTGAGCTATAGGTACCCCATACAACATTTCCAAAGCACATTTACTGTATTCACCAAATCTCACAATGCAATACCTTGTTTCAGGTTTGTGCTGAGGTCTGGCTCTTAATGTTACAGAGATAACAGCAGTGAATAAATTCAAAGTATGTTGTTTGTTTTTGTTTCCTTGTTGTCAGTACTTACTCAGTTACTGAGGTACTACAGTTCATGAGGTCTGCTCTGTATTTGAGATGTAATTGAGACAGACAGGTAGGAAAAACCACTGAGCTCACAGCCAGGCATGATGATTCCAGCAACTCTCACCCTAAACGGAGCCTGGGTTTTAGAGGGATACTAAAGAGTAAGTGGACTTTAACACAGTGGGTTTCTGACTTGGATTAAACGCCAGATGGCATTTATTATTTACATCTGCCGATTGGTACCAACGAACTTTAAAACAGCTTCTCTTAAGGGAATAATTTAGATATTTCAATATCTGTGAAAGTTATGAACAACTGATATCTTACCTGTCTTTAAACAACCTTATGGTGCGTTCACACCAAACGCGATTTCAGCGTCA